>NW_017387814.1:0-156823 GCF_000349305.1 Malassezia sympodialis ATCC 42132 | reverse complement strand
GGCGGGCGGCGCGGCGGCCGCGGGCGCCGAGCCGGTGGACGACCCTGCGCGGCCGCATGCGCTCCCTGCGCACCTGCAGGGCGCGCAGGAGGCGCCGGCGGACACGGAGCGCCGGTGCCGCGAGCTCATGACGCGCTCCAAGGTCATGCTCTTTATGAAGGGCCAGCCCAACATGCCGCGCTGCGGCTTCAGCCAGAAGACGGTGGCGCTTCTGCGCGAACAGCACGTCGACTTTGATTTCTACGACATCCTCTCGGACGAACATGTGCGCCAGACCCTCAAGGTGCTCAACGACTGGCCGACGTTCCCCCAGATCATCGTCCATGGCGAGCTCATCGGCGGCCTCGACATCCTCAAGGAGATGATCGCCTCGGGCGAGTTCCAGGCCCTCGTAGGCGCCGCGGCCCCGTAGTCTAGATCACGTGATACAAACGTCGCGCGCGCGCGCGTCGGTGTATGTTGCCGCATGGCGCCGCCGACCGCGAGTGCGCCGGGGCCTGCGGGCGCGCCGGCGGACCAGAACTACACGTCGTTCCCGGCGGTCAAGACGGACGAGCTGCTCTCTGTGCTGCACGAGATGAACCTCGCGGTGACCGCGGAGGACGTCGCCAAGCCGCAGGGGGCCATGGCGCAGAAGGTCTACATGGCCTTTCTCGATACGCTCGCCGGGACCATGCCTGAGATGCTGGAGCGGCAGCGCGACGAGATCTGCGCGAACACAGAGCATCGCGAGCTGTTCGAGGACGGCGTAGCGTGGCTGCTCTTCTTCCGCGAAGTGTACGTGCGGCACACTGACGCAGGCGCACGATGATGGAGGCGGCCACGGTGACCGACTTTCAGCTGCAGGACCTGACGCGGCCGACGGCGAAGCGCTTCAAGCGGCACATGTCCGCACTCGTCAACTTTTTCCGCTTCCGCTCCGACCGGCTCGCCGAGTTTGACGAGCTGGTCCTGGAGACCGAGGCGCTGGAGAACCAGCGCATGGAGCTCGAGGAGGGCCTCGCGCGCGACAAGCAGGCGATTGAGAGTGTGCTGGCGCAGCGCCGCGCGGACGAGCCGCGCGTCCAGCAGCTGCGCGACGAGAACCTTGCGCACTCGGACCGCCTGCTCCAGATGAAGAAGGAGCAGGGCCGTCTGCTCGCGGAGGTCGACGCGCTCAAGGGCGACAAGGCCGAGGCCGTCCAGAGGCAGACGGACATCCAGTACCAGCTGCAGATCGTCGCGGCCGAGCTCGCGAAGCTGCAGTCGCGGCTCGCCACGGAGCCGGCGGACATTCGGCGGGACGTGGACGACATGCAGGCGCAGCTGCAGAGCGAGCGCGCGTCGCTGGGCGAGAGCGAGCGCAAGGCGCGCGAGCTCGGTGCGAAGGTCGACGTGCTGCAGCAGCTGGACGCGGATGTCGCCGCGGCCATCGCGGCCATGGAGCAGGTCGCCGCGGACATGGAGCGCACAGCGGCCGAGGCGCGGGCGCTGGAGGAGACGCGTGCGCAGCTGGCGACCTACACACATGAGCGGCCGACGCTCGCGCACCGCCTCGAGGTGCTCGACCGGCAGGTGAAGCTGGCTACCGAGCGCCTCGAGCGTGCGCGGCGGCAGCTGGAGGAGAAGCGCACGGAGCGGCAGGCGCAGATGGACGCGCTTACGGCGCGCCTCGCCGAGGTATCGAAGCTGCGCAAGGAGCGCCACGCGCTCGCGGATATCAAGAACCAGGAGGCGACGAGCGTCGAGCGCGAGCTGGAGAGCGTGCTACAGGAGCACGAGGCGCACCGTGCGCGCATGCAGCTCGACAAGGAGGCGCTGTGCCGCACGGCCAAGGCATACATGGACACATTGGTACGGACGTGGTCGGCGGCTACATAGGGCGCACCACGGCGCCGTCCTCCGTGACCTCGAGGAACTTGGTGTCGCACTCGATGTGCTCCTTCGCGAACTCGGCACAGAGGGTGTCGGCGATCTGCGGCAGGTTGTCCGTCGCGAGCGCGAGGATCGTGGGGCCCGCGCCCGACAGGCAGATGCCCAGCAGGCCGGGGTGCGTCGCCGGCGTCACCGACGCGAGCAGGCGCGGCAGGCCGGGAATCAGGTGCTTCCGGTACGGCTGGTGCACGCGGTCCTGCATCGCCTGGAAGATCAGGTTCACGTCGGGCGGCGAGCGCGCGAGCGACGTCGTGAGCACGGCGAGGCGCTGCAGATTGAACACGAGGTCCTTTTTCGAGTACGAGTCGGGCAGCACGCGCCGCGCCTCGGCGGTGAGCACCTCAAAGTGCGGCACGATCGCAATGACCTTGATCTCCTTGGCCCACCCAAACTCGATGTAGTGGCCGATGCCGCGCGGCGGCACCGGCGGATCGTAGCCCCACGACTCGTTGCAGTTCTCGGGGTATTCAGGGAGGACCTCGCTCAGCGGCACCTGCGTGGTGGCGGCCGCCTCGCCGGTGAGCTCGAGCAGGTAGGAGCCGACAAAGCCGCCGATCAGCGCCGCCGCCACATTGTCGGGGTGGCGCTCGATCATCAGCGCATAGTCGAGCAGGCGGTCGCGGCTGATGTGCAGCTCGCCCAGCTCATTGCCGAGCAGCACGCCGGCAATAACGGCCGCGCCGGACGAGCCGAGGCCACGGCCAAACGGAATCTCGTTGTGCACGTGGATGCGCACGCCCGCCGGGAACGACTTGATCTCGTTCACGCGCAGCACATAGAGCGCCACCCGCGTGATCAGGTTGTGATACGGATTCAGCGGCGCATCCGCGGCGCCTTCGCCCGAATACGCGAGGACCGGCTCCTTGTGCGCAGCACTCGGGTCGATCGTCACATCGAGCGTCAGGTACAGCGACAGCGACAGGCCCACGACGTCAAAGCCAGGGCCAATGTTCGCAGACGTGCACGGCACTTGCACTTGGAACGCACGAGTCATGGCCGCCGTAAAAAACGTCGGCGCCCGTGGAGCCGCGCCCCACGTGGCTCCACCCACGACCATGGCCCACCGCAGCGGCGACTGGCCGCCCGCGCTACGGTACGTGCCCGTCCTAACCCCAGCGAGCTGGCCAGCCATGCCTTTGGCGCATGCACCGACGCGAATCGCGCGGCGGTGAGCAACGAGCTCAAGGCTCTCATCTTCCAGGCCGTGCAGGACGGCTCCCTGCACACCAAGGACTGGCGCCGCGTGCGCCTGGCGAGCCTCGAGCCCAAGGGCAAGCGCCGCGCGCACGACCGGCAGACCGTCTCGTCTCCGCTGGGCAACGTGCGCGAGGAAGCGGCGCGCCGCGAGAAGCGCCAGCGGCGCTTCGAGGCCGAGCAGGCCGCGTTCGAGCGCGAGCAGGCGGCGGACATGCACTCGGCGCTCGCGTCGACCAGCTTGGCCGGGCGCCTGCTCGGCCCCGCGGCGCCGACGCCGCCGCGCTCGCGCGGCGCGACGCCCGACCCCAACGTCGTCGACTGGGACGAGTACACGGTCGTGGGCACGTCGACGAAGCTCGAGAAGCCGTACCTGCGCCTCACATCCGCGCCGGACCCCAAGACGGTGCGCCCGCTCGCGACGCTGCGCGAGACGCTCGCGCTGCTCAAGCGCAGGTGGGCGCAGGACGGGAACTACGCGTACATCTGCGACCAGTTCAAGAGCATGCGGCAGGACCTGACCGTCCAGCGCATCAAGAACGAGTTCACCGTGCAGGTCTACGAGACGCACGCGCGCATCGCCCTCGACCGCGGCGACCTCGGCGAGTACAACCAGTGCCAGTCGCAGCTGCGCTCGCTCTACGCCCTCGGCCTCCCCGGCGCGGTGCACGAGTTCCTCGCGTACCGCATCCTGTACCTGCTGCACACGCGGCACCAGCGCGACGTACACGCACTCATGGCCGAAATGTCGCAGGACGACAAGGCGGCACCGGCCGTGCGCCATGCCCTGCAGGTGCGCGCGGCCTTGCGCGCCGGGAACTACGCGGCGTTCTTCCAGCTGTACCACGCCGCGCCCAACATGAACGCGCGCGTCATGGACCACTTTGTCGATCGCGAGCGCGTGCACGCCCTTCTGATCCTCGCACGCACGATGCGCCCGTCGTGCGCGCTCGCCTTCGTCGCCAGGCAGCTCGGCTGGGACACGGCCACGGGCGCCCACGACTTTCTCCAGTCGATGGGCGCCGCGGTCTACGTAGGCTCCGCCCCCCTCGACGAGGCCCAGTGGGACACCAAGAACGCCCAGGAGGCGCTCACGCACGCCGCCGACAGGTTCCGCAAGGTCGACGTACGTATGCCGCCGACTCACGCCAGATCAAGGGCCAGCTCTCGTAGATACCCGCGCTCCTCCACTCTCCATGCTCGAGGCACNGCGCCCGCCGCCTGCGGCGCACGGGCCGCGGCCCCCTAGCGCAGGGCCGCCGGAGGCGGCGCCTGCTGCAGCGCGCGCGCCATCGCCGCCCAGTCCGCGTCGCCACGTGGGGTGACGTGCGTCTCGGCGACCTCGTACACATGCACGCGGCCGTCGACGCCGCCGGTCGCGAGCCGCTGCGCGACGGCGGCGCCGTGCTCCGGCAGTGTCCCGCGCCTGTCCCATGCGACGCGGTTGAGCGCGCGCGCGGACGGCGTCGACAGGGTGAGCAGCGGGCGATCGAGGCTGTGGCCGACGTGGTACACGTCGAGCTGGCCGCTGGCGTCGACCTGTGCAAACACGGCGGGGTGCTGCGGGTGCCAGCGCGCATCCATCACGTAGTCGTGCTGGTTCTCGAAGCGCACGAGCGGCGCTATGGCCGACCATGTCGGCGTGCTCGTGCTGGCGCGGAAGGCGAGTGGATTCGTCCGCTGGCTCGTGGCGATGCGTGGGTTCGCGTGCGGGTAGTGGTAGGCGCCCGACGGCGGCGACGGCGATGGCGCCGCGTCCATGCGCCACAGCGCAGACGTCCAGTCCATGCTCGTCGTCAGGAACAGGCCCGAGAGCCCGTGCGGCGCCGCCTCGCCGCGCGCCTGCGCGGGATGGCACTCGAGCCGCGTCACGGGCGCGCTGTGGCCCACATAGACGCGCGAGGTGTCGAGGCCTGCCTGCACGCCCGCGCGGTCAAAGCGCTGGGCCCCAAACAGGTTGCCTTCCTCGGTCGCCACGAGGAAGCGCGACGTGTCGCGCGGCGCGACGTCGAGCGACGTCACGCACACCTCGGCGCGGCGCGGATGCAGCGGGTTCGTCAGCACGAGGCTTTCCTGGGGCCGCGCGAGCATGTCGAGCGACCATGTGCATACGACGCCATCCATCGACGCACTCACCAGCTGGTGCGCGTGCGCGGACCCGATCATGCGCAGGCTGTACACCGGCGCTGCGTGCGTCGTGCTGCCGTGCGCTGCGAACGCCAGCGGCGTGCGCTGCACCGGCACGTCGCGGTGCCGCGTGTCCCACAGGAGCACCTGCCCACTGTACGTGCCGCCGGCGATCAGGTGCGGGTGGAACGGCGACGCCAGCACCGACACCACGTCGGACGGCGCGCTAAACACAAACTCGGGGCGCTCCCGCACATGCATGTTCCACACCGCCACCAGTCCGTCGTGGTCGCCGTCCTGCGCGAGCACGCGCTTCCGGTTGTACGCGGCGACGACGAGCTCGGGGTGCTTCGCGGACCAGTCCAGGTCGGTCACGGAGCGCGTCGCCAGCCACGTATCGTTGTGGAACGTGCACACGAGCTGGATCGACGCTGGCGCGGCCTCGTCGCGGTCCGCCGGCACATGGGTATAGTCCGTCAGCACGTCATACGGCTCGTCCAGGATCCGCTCCATAATCATCGACTTGGTCTGCACGAACTCGGTAAAGTCGTCGGACACAGGCGCGGCCGCCTGCACAGCGGGCGCGCGCGGCTCGTCCGGCGGGAGAGCCGGGCGCTCGGCGCTCGGCGCCTCGTCCTCGCTCGGGCACGGCTCGGGCGCGGCCGGCTCGGGCGCAGGATCCGTCTGCACCTCTTTCGAGTAGAGGATGCGCTCGGGCGGCGGCGCAGCAGCGCCGGCCTGGGCGGGCCCGGCGCCTGCCTGAGCGGGCTCGGCGCCTGCCTGGGCGGGCTCAGCGTCTGCCTGAGCCCGCTCAGCGGCCTCGGCGTGCGGCGCAGGCGCAGGCGGGCCCTCGGCAAGTGCCTCGGTCGGTGCGGCGGGCGGCGGGGGTGCCTCCGCATCGGTCTCGGGCCGCGGCGCCTCGTCCTTCGGCGGCAGCAGCGACGCCAGCAGCTCGTCGACGGACTGCGTGGCGCCCGGCGCCCCCGCCGACGTCGGCGTGACCTGCGCCGCGCCCGCCTGCATCTTGCGCGTGCGCTCCTCGCGCGCGCGCCGCAGCTCAGCGAGCTTCGCGCGCTTCGCCTCGATCTCCGCGCGGCGCGCTGACATGGTCGTGGACGAGGCGCGGCGCGCCTCACGTGCCTCCACCGCGCGCCTCGCCGGTGGCCATTGACGATGACGCTGCGGGAAGCGACGCTGGAGCGCCTGACGAACGAGACGAACATCCGCGTGTACCTATCGCTGGATGTGGACCCTGTGAATGCGCCGCAGCGCATCTCTGTCGAGACGGGTATTGGCTTTCTGGACCACGTACGTGGGGCGTGCGCGCCGGCTTACTGCAGATGCTGCACACGCTCGCCAAGCACGGCGGCCTGTCGCTGGAGCTGAAGTGCGAGGGCGACTTGTGGATTGACGACCACCACACGGCCGAGGACTGTGCGCTGGCGCTGGGCGCCGCCTTCAAGCAGGCGCTCGGCCCGATCCGCGGCGTGCGGCGCTTCGGGACGGGCCATGCGCCGCTGGACGAGTCGCTGGCGCGCGCGGTGGTCGATCTGTCGTCGCGGCCGTACTGCCACACGTCGCTGCAGCTGACGCGCGAGAAGATCGGCGAGCTGAGCTGCGAGATGATCCCCCACGTCTTCCACAGCTTCGCGACGGAGGCGGGCGTGACGCTGCATGTGGATGTGCTGCATGGCAGCAACGACCACCACAAGGCCGAGTCGGCCTTCAAGGCGACGGCCCTCGCGCTCAAGGAGGCCATCACACGCACCGGCATGAACGATGTGCCGAGCACCAAGGGTACGTGTCCACGTCTGACCCAGGCGTCCTGTAACTACATAGCCTTACACCTTGCGCTGCCCAGCGCCGACCACGCCGCCTCCCCGCAGGTAGTGCGGCGGCTCGTATACGCGCGCGGCCGGCGCCTCCTCGGACCGCTCGCGCGCGACGCCCAGGCCGCCGAGCGCAAAGCCCGTCAGCACGATGCCGCCCAGCACATAGGCGCCCGAGCGCTCCTGCGCGTTCAGCGGGCGGCGCGACGACGGGCGCGCGTGCGACGGCGACGACCGCACCGACTCGTCCACGGGCAGCGCCCGGGCGTAGTCGCTCACGAGGCTCGAGAGCGTGCCCTGCGCGGACGCCTGCAGCGCGCTCGCACGCTCGCTCAGGGCGCGGTGCACGCTCGTCGGGAGCACGTCCTCGGCCATCTCCAGCAGCGCATTCTTGCGCGGCGCCGGCGCATTCTCGCGCTCCGACACCGAGAGGCTCGCATTGTGCGACAGGTCGGGCTCGTGGCCCATCGCATGCACGCGCGGTACGTGCGGCACATGCCAGTCCGGCTTGAACGAGTCGCTAAAGTCGCGCGTCGGCGCCTCGAACATGCGGATGCTCGGGATGTACTGCGGCGCCGGCTTGGGCGCCTCTTCAAACGGCAAGACCACCTGGAACGTGTTCTCTGCCTGGGGCGCCGCGTCGACCGGGCGGCCCGGCGCGCTGCCGCCGCTGGGCTCGGGCGCGTCCGCGTTCGGCGACGAGGCACCGATGGCCCCATCCGCGCCGGTGTTGGGGCTGACGACGGTGCCGGCCTCCAGCGACGGAGACGGGTTCGACTCGGCGGCGGCGGCGGCGGCGTCCGCGCCGCGCCTCGCGCGCGGCTTGCGGGGGGCCTTGGGCGCGCCCGGCGAGGCGACCGCGAGCGTCGAGCCCGCGCGCTTCATGTCGCTCTGCTTCAGGCGCTGCACAAGCTCGGCCTTGCGGCCCGAGGTGGTGAGGCCGCGCTGGCGCAGGAGCGCGCGCAGCTCCACGACCTGCTTGCTCTCGTACCCGTCGGCCGTGAGCAGCACGGTCGACACGAGCGAGCGCGTGTGGATCGGAGGCACAGACTCCATCGCCGATGCATGTGCCCGCAGGCTTGGCGTGGACAGGACGTGCTTCACGCCCGGACGGCTCAGCGTGCGCAACATCTCGGTGGTGGCGGAGTCGTAAACACCGCGTGGGCCGTCACGCCACCGCGTCATCCTGACTAAGCGCCGCTCAGCCAACGTGCGCCGCGCCGCGCCGCTCGCCGCACGACGGCCGGCATGGGGCGTCCGAAGCAGGTGCTGCCGCCGAATGCGCCGGCGGACGAGACGCGCGACCTGCCGTGGGCGTACACGTCGTTCCACCCGCCGCCGTTCGTGAACGCAAAAAGTAGGTACCTGTGGCTCACGCAGATGTGTCGTCGTCGTATCTCAAGACCGAGGCACAGACGTGGGTCGCCCGCTCGGGGCGGCCGGGCAAGCGCGTGAAGCGCGACGATGAGGACGACGCGGAGAATGCGCCCGAGCCAGCGGACGACGCCGACGGCGACGACCCCGTCGCGCGGCGGCTCGTGGTGCACATCGGCTCCGACGCCGTGCGTGTCGGCCGCGCGACCGACCTGTACCCGACCGTCGTGCCGAATGTGCTGGCGCGGCGCATGGCCACAGAGACGCCGCCGAGCGCCTCGGCGCCTGCGCCCGAGTCGATGGACCCGCTGCTCGAGCCGCTGCGCGCCGAGCTGCGCATGATCATGCGCCAGTACAAGCTGCGCCCCGTGAGCAACGGGTGGCAGTCGGCGAACAGCTACAATGCGTCTGTGCAGCCCGAGCGCGTCGAAGAGCACAACGACGTATACGACGTCGGATTCCGCCCCGACGCGGACGTGCCGGCGGACCAGGCGGTCGTCGTGGGCGAGGCGGCCCTGCGCCTCGCCGCCCTCTCCGACGGGCGGCCGACCCGGTGGCGCCTGCACCGCCCCTGGGCGCGCGGCATGCTCAATGTGCAGGGCTACGCGGACACGTACGGCGATGCGTGCGTCGAGGTCCTGCTCAACGACGTGCAGCACATCCTCACGCACGCCCTCACAGCGCCGCCGAGCGACGCCGCCGGCGCGTCGCTCACGAGCGCAGGCCTGGGGATCCCCGCGAGGGAGCTCCCGCGCTACTCTGTGCTCCTACTTGTCCCCGACTCGTTCTCCCGCAGCGACGTGCGTGCGCTCGGCCATGTGCTGATGCGGCACATGGGCTTCGCCGCGCTGCATGTGCAGACCGAGGGCCTCTGCGCCACGTTTGGCGCGGGCCTCAGCGCAGCGTGCGTCGTGGACCTCGGCGCGACGAGCATCGGCATTGCGTGCGTCGAGGAGGGCCTCGTCCTCCCCGAGACGCGCGTGACGCTCTCGTACGGCGGGCGCGACATGTCCGCCTTTTTCCTCCAGGTGCTGCGTGGCTCGAGCTTCCCGTACCACGAGTGCGACCTCGCGGCGCGCGTCGCTGACGCGCAGCTGCTCGACCAGCTCAAGGAGCGCTTCGTCACGCTGCAGCCGAGCCAGGTCGGGCTCAATCTGTTCGACTTCCTCGTGCACCTGCCTGGCGCGGCGACACACAAGTACGCGCTGCGCCTGTACGACGAGCCGATCCTCGCTGGCCTGCTGCTCTTCCACCCGTCGGTCGTGCCGGACAAGCGCCTGCCGCGCCGCGCGCGCACGGCGCCTGCGGCCGACACAGTCGCGGGTGAGGAGCCGGAGCCGAACGCGGTGCTCACAGCCACGAACGCGTCGCTGGGCGGCGACGAGGCGGCGGAGCTGTCTGCGCACGCAGCCGTGGACGTGACGCCGACGCTCGCGATGCTGGGGTGCCTCGGCTCGCGCCTCCCCGACGCAGCTGCCGCGCATGTCGATCCTGCGCGCGGGGCGGCCGAGCCGGCGGCCGCCGCGAGTCCGGCGCCGGACGCGGGCGACGGATCGGCGCGCCCGTCGCCTGCGCCGGATGCCGCCAAGTCGGCGAAGGCCGCGCTCGCAGTGCCGCAGACGTCCGCGATGGCGACGCAGGCGGCCAAGTGTGCGGCGGCGGCCGCGGCGGCCGCATCGCAGGGGCTCGATGTCGTGTCGGAGGCGGCGTGCACGCCGCTGGACCGCGCGGTGTTCCACAGCCTGCTGGCGTCGACGGGCACGCGCGAGGGCGCGCTGGGCCCCGGCTGCGAGGAGCGGCTGCGGCGGCTGGCGAACAACATTGTGTGCACGGGCGGCGCGGCGCGCATCGCGGGCCTGAGCGAGGCGCTGGAGGCGCGCGTGTCGATGCTGCTCGCCGAGCACTACACGCCAGCGGACAGTGCAAAGGCGCCGGCGGTGCGTGTGCCGGCGCACTTTGTGGCGCCGGAGGCGGTGGTGATCCCGCCGCCGCGCAACCTGGATCCTGCGTCGCTCGCGTGGAAGGGGCTCGCGGTGCTTGCGCACCTCGACACGATGCAGGAGCTGTGGGTCCAGGCGGCCGACTGGGACACGTTTGGGTACCGCGCCCTGAAGGAAAAGTCGCTGTTTTTGTAGCTGAGTTGAATCTATTCACATGCTGCAGCTGGTCCGTTGAGGGTATCCGATAGCCGCGCCTAGGCCTGGAACGGCACAAAGATGGCGTCGGCCTGCTTAAAGTCGTTGTGCACGAGGTTCACGAGGAAGTACGTGTCGAAGATGTGCGAGAGCAGCTGGTGCGTGCGCGAGTCGGGCTCGTACAGACCGGCCCAGCGGCGGCCGAGCTCGAACGCCTCGTCCTTCCACGCGAGGAACGAGATCGACTCGACGATCGTCGGCTGCATGATCTCGCAGTGGGGGAAGCAGCCCCAGGTCACCGCGTTCGGCGCGTCCGACGTGGTGTTGGTGCGCATGTCGCCGTGCGCGTTCACGGCGTGGTACGTGATCTGGGGGTGCGCCTCGATGCGGTGCAGGAGCTCGTCGAGCTGCGCGGGCGCGACGAAGAACTCGAGGTACGCCTTCTGGTACACGTAGCCGTCCTTGGGGCCCCAGCCGTGCACCGGGTCGTCGCTGCGCGCGCCGTCGACGGGCGGCTGCGAGTTGATCGTGAGGAAGCCGCGCTCGTTCAGCCGCATGAGCTGCGCGCCAATCTTGCTCGTCTCCTTCGCGATCGGCGTCTCGCTCCACGGCAGCGCCGCGAGCTCGCCTGCGCAGAAGCGCACAAACAGGCGCTGCAGGTCCTCGAGCGTCTCCGGCGCGCCCCACAGCGCCAGCGCCTCGTCCTTCTGGAGGCGCGGGTGCATGCCGTACGCGTCCACGTCGCCGTACGCCGGCGAGCGCGCATCGCCCCAGCGGCCGTTGGGGAACTCGTCCCAGCCGTCGGTGCGGCTCACGTAGCTCTTCGCGCGGTTCGCCCAGAAGATCGGGCGGATGCGCTCGTCGCGGCGCTTCGGCGTCAGGCTCGGCTTCCACGGCAGGGGGTTCAGCTGCTGCACGCTCGGCGTCAGCTGCAGGTACTCGAGCAGCATGCGGCTCCCGCGCTCCAGGTTCATCGTGTAGATGTGCAGGCCGTGGATGTCCAGGTCAGGGTGCTCGAGGATCTTGCGGCACATGTCGCCGACGAGGCGCGTGCCGACGAGGCGCACCTGCTCGTCGTCCTCCTTCACGGGGTCGAGCGCCGCGTGGAAGTGCGGCGGCACGTGCGCGCGGAAGCGCGCGACGGCGCGCGAGAAGCCGCCGTAGTTCTGGATCGGCATCACGCCCGGCACGATCGGCACGGTGATGCCCGCGGCACGCACGCGGCGGACCCAGTCGACGAACGTGTCGAGGTCGTAGAACATCTGCGTAAAGATAAAGTCGGAGCCGCAGTCGATCTTCTGCTTCAGGTACTCCATCTCCTTCTCGGGGCCCTCGGTCGCCTCGGGGTGGCCCTCCGGGAAGCCGGCCACCGCGATCGTAAAGTAGTCGCCGTAGTTCGCGCGGATGTACGACACCAGCTCGTGGCAGTGCGCGAACCCAGCCGCATGCGGCTCCCACTCGCTCCCGCACGCGGGCGGGTCGCCGCGCAGCGCTAGAATATTGCGGCACCCAAAGTCCTTCGCCTCGCGCAGCGCCACGTCAATCTTGCTCCGCGGCATGTTCGTGCACGTCAGGTGCATGCACGTCTCGAGACCAAAGTACGCCTGCACCGTCTTGACGAGCTGCGTCGTCAGGTCCGACGTGCGCCCGCCTGCATTCCACGTAATGTCCACAAACTCAGGCCCGAGCTTGCCCATGCGCTCGATGCGGTCGAGCAGGTTCGACATGCCCTGCGGCGTGCGCGGCGGGAAGTACTCAAAGCTCCACCATGTGCGCCCCTCCGCCTTCGCCTTGGCCAGCTTCGCAGTGACTGGGTCAGCAGCACGCACGTACTCTTGCAGCTCTCGTCCCCGGCCATCGTCGGTCCAGTGCCAGCCCGGCGCACCACGCGCGCACCGATCTTCGCGCCCGACCTCCACGTGTCCCACTCGGCCGACCACGACCACCATGGTGGCCCCCGCGCCGCGCGCGACGCTGCAGCAGGCGCTCGTGCAGGCGCTGCTCTCGCGACGCATCGTGCCGCGCGCCGAGCTGGTGCGGCTGTACACGGAGCTGTGTGGTGCGCTCGAAGGTACGTGCGCTGGGCTGACGCAGTGCCGCCGGACCTCGATGACGATCTCGCGGCGCTCCAGCCGCGTGTCGCGGCGGTCGGCCTCGATGTGCGGACGTGCCACGACCCCGTGTCTGCAGCGCCGTTCGTCGTGCTGACGAATGCAAAGGCCGATGCGCTGGCCGAGCTCGCGACGCCGCACTCGCCCGCCGAGCTACAGTACATCAAGGCCCTCGTCGACGCCGTGGTGCACGCGCCTGACTACCGCTTCGCGGTGCCGTCGACGCAGGCGCTCCAGATGGCCTCGCAGATGCAGCCGCCGATGACGAAGCAGGCCGCGAACGAGCTGCTGCGCAGCCTCGAGCACCGCGGGTGGCTCGTCCTCTCGCGCCGCACCGGCGCCTACGCGCTCTCGCTGCGCGCGCTCGTGGAGCTCGACACCTACTTGCGCAACGAGATGGACGGGGGCGTGCTCGAATGCATGGTGTGCTACACGATCGTGACTGTCGGCGCGGTGTGCCGCACGCACGGCTGCCGCGGCGCCGTGCACACGTCGTGCGCGGACGCCTACCGTGCGGGGCACACTACGTGCGCACAGTGCGCGCAGCCGTGGGATCCGCGGCCCGTGGGGGAGGCTGCAGCGGGGGCGGACTAGCCCTACAGATTCGCGCGCTCCCGGACGACCCGGTCGATCCACTCCGCGACATACGCCACGTTGCCGGGGTTCAGGCCGGCCATGCTGATGCGGCCGGTCTTGACGAGGTAGATGTGGCCCTCCGTCACGAGGCGGTGGCACTGCTCCTCGTCGATGCCCAGGAACGAGAACATGCCCGTCTGCTCGACGATGTGGTTCCACGTGCCGGGCGTCTTCAGGCGCTGCGTCAGCTGCTCGAAGAGCGCGTGGCGCATCGAGATGATGCGCTGCGACATGGTCTGGATGTTGCGGTTCCACTCGGCACGCAGCTCGGGCTCCGTGAGAATCTTGTGGACGATGCGCGCGCCGTACACGGGGTCCGTGCTCATCTCGCTGCGGGTGATCAGGTTCAGCTGGCTGCTGACGGCCTGGGCCTGCTCCGGCGAGCCCGTGAGCACATGCAGCGCACCGATGCGCTCGCCGTACAGGCCGGCGTTCTTCGCAAAGCTCTGGCACACCAGCATCGCAATGTCGCCACGCGACTCGAACAGGCGCACCGCAAAGGCATCCTTCGCGGGGTCGCCGGACGCAAAGCCCTGGTACGCCGAGTCAAAGAAGGCAAACAGGCGCTTCTTCGCAAACACCTCCGCGATATCGCGCCACTGCGACTCGGTCGGGTCCACGCCCGTGGGGTTGTGCGCACACGCGTGCAGCAAGACGACCGAGCCGTCAGGCATGTCGCGCAGCGCGCCCATCATCCTGTCAAAGGCGAGCGAGCGCGTCGGCGCATCATAGTACGGGAAGAGGGCCGGCGTCACGCCCGCCGCTTTGAAGATCGCAAAGTGGTTCGGCCACGACGGGTCCGTCACGTAGATCTTCTTCTCGCCGTTGGGGAACGGGTAAAAGTGGTGCAGGAACATGGCACCGAGGTGGTTCGCGCCCGTGCCGCTGATCGTCTGGTTCACCACGAGCCGGCCCTCCTTGATCGACGCCGCGTCCTCGCCAAACAGCAGACGACACGCCGCCGCGTTGAACGGCGGGAAGCCCGAGATCGGCTGGTACTCGTGGTTCGCCTGCGGGTCCTTGATCAGCTGCTCCTTGGCCTACGGGTGAGCACTCGCGTACGTACCTGCTGCACGGCCGGCAGAATCCACGGCTTGCCGTGCTCGTCGCGGTACGCTCCAATACCCAGGTTCACCTTTTTCTCGTTCGGGTCCTTTGCGTACATGTCCGAGAGCGCCAGGATCCTACATGTAAGGGGCTTGTACGTACGCATCAGGCGGTCCCGGCTTGATATGGCTCCACAGCTCAGTCGTCGACATGGAGAATCGTAGCAGCCGCCGGCGACCGGCCCCTGCCGTACCACCGGCCTATCTATCACGTGCGCCATGAGCGCTGGGGCCACACACACGCCAAGGTATCAGAGCAGGTTCTATGGGCCCGTACATAGAGCGTGGGGTATCAGTGCACGAGGCCACGCGTGCCCGACGTGCGCTCGCTCTCTAGCTTGTTTTTGTTCGCCGTGAATGCGGCATGGCGGATCTGCTCCTGGTTGATGCACTTGTGCGCTTCCGGCAGGCGGTGCTTGCCGCAGAACAGGAGCGAGCAGTGCGGGCACTGGCCAACAAGCTGGATCGCCGCGTCGCGGCACGCCCCTTCCGTGCCGGCGCCATGCTGGCACCGCTTCTTCGCACCACCGCGCAGACGCAGGACAAGGTGCAGCGTGCTCTCCTTCTGGATATTGTAGTCACTCAGGGTACGTCCATCCTCCAGTTGCTTGCCCGCAAAGATCAGGCGCTGCTGGTCCGGCGGAATGCCCTCCTTGTCCTGGATCTTCGTCTTGACTGCGTCGTTAGCGTCGTATCACACACCATGCTCGATCGAGTCGCTGCTCTCACACTCCAGCGTAATTGTTTTCCCTGTAAGTGTCTTTACGAAAATCTGCATGGCCTAGGTACTTGGAGCGATCAAGCTAACGGAAAACAACCGCCACCGTCTCGACCGCCGATTTTATCCCTACCACATGTGGAGGTGGCGCAAGCTTGCCAAGGCCACGCAAGCGGTGATCGAGCCGCCTCATGCATCTGGCCTCCACGCATGGGGCCCCCGCCGCTTCGGCGCCAGGTGCGCCTCGGGCATCCCTGCCCAGGCATCGGGCCCCACCTCATCTACGGCCTCCTTCGCAGCGCGCCATGCCTCGAGGTTCTTGGCGCACATGTCGCGGTGGAGCCGCACGAGGTCGAGCATGAGCTGCCGAAAGTCGGCGACTTTGAGCCGCTGGAACCGGTCCAGCGACGCTTGGATCGTGCGGTTGCAGAAATCCAGGTCCTTTGCAGTCAGATCCATCGCCTCCTGTAGCAGGATTGTCTCTTCGCGCAAACGAGAGATAGAGCTCTGGCGCGTGCTGTCCGAGTTCATGTCCATCATTTGCGCTAGCGAGTCGCTGAGCGAGCCGAGGAATCCCCGCCGGGCCGGGGACGGGGCCGGCGCCGGCGCCGGCGCCGACGCGTCCGCCCGCGCGGCCGGCTGCGGCTTGGGCGCAGGCGCCGGTGGCTCTGGCTCGGCAGCCGCGGGCGGCTCCTCCTCGTCCTCCTCGTCCTCGGCCGCCCGGCCGTACACGGACACGGTGGGCGCCGCGGCCCGGACAGGCGTGGCGCGCGGCACGAGGCCGTGTCCTCCATTCTCGAGCGCCTGCATCAGGCGCGCCGAGTTGGCTTCGATGCGCTCCAGCTCGTGGAGACGACGGCGCTTGTCTTCCAACATCTCCTGCGCTAGCTCAAACTGCTGGTGCTTGAGATGGCGCCACCTGATGATCCGCTGCAGAATCGATGCGTACTGGGTATACTCGTACAGCGGCTCGGCGATTTGCGCTTCCCAGCCGGCAAGCATCTCGGTGAGAGAGAGGTAGTTTGTATCGGCGGCCTGGCCCGTTCGCTCGAACGCCGTGGCCAGCGCACGGTGGTGTTCCGCCACACTCTGCGCATTCAAGAGCGCGCCCATGTCCGCCATGTCGGCGGCGATATCGTACCAGCGACGCATAAGCCGCCGGTTCGCAGGCTCCATGGTATGGCCCATGTGCGTTTGGAAGCGGTCCGTAAAGGCCTCGGATTCCTGGAACCGCTTGTGGGGCGCCGCCAACTTGCCGGGGTGCAGCGGCAGCGGCAGCACCGAGTAGCACACCGGTGCATCTGGGTCCGCGGGGTTCTGCGGCGGCGCCGCCAGGTTGTTCTTGGGCAGCGTAGAGAGCGGCGGGAGCCGCGTAATTTCATGCCAGGTGTAGCGCGCGTCCAGGAATCGGCGAAACACGACATCGATACGCAGCACAGGGTGCGTGTCAATGCGCCGCAGGAACCGCTCGAGCATGCGCTTTCGCCTCGCCAGCAGCGCCGGGTCCGACTTGGCACGCCCCTGCTTCGTGGCATAGTCCACAAGGGTGTGCTTGGACGGGAGCGGCGGGAGGATCAGCGTCGGGTGCAGCTCAACAAGCGCCTCGCGCAGCGCTTCAAAGTCCGAGTACCGCCGCTTGGACTCGTGCCCAGGCGACACAATCACATACACAATGTACGACGTCTTGGAGAACTCCGACGAGGAGATCGCATCCACAATGCGGATCGGACTCGACTCGTCGGCGGGCGTGAGGGCCCCATGCGGCGCACTTCCATGCACGGCCGATTCGTCGTTTTCGTTCAGTGTAAGCGTCGTTGCCATGGACTTTACGCCTGAAGCCGACCCAGGCTCCGTCATCGCAGCGGGCTGAGCGCCACGCCACGCGCCCGGCGAGTCTAGCTGGGCCTAGCAGGCCCCGGCTGTCACCTCCACAATGACCCACCATGACCCAGCAGGGCCAGGCAGCCGGCCGCCTGCCACCGAGAGCGCGCCGCCGGGCGGGCCGGGTGCGCCTGTTGACCTGGGTGCTGCGGCCAAAATAGACTCGACCTTGGCCGAGTGCGATGCGCTGTGCGAGGAGATGGACACCTCGCTGAACACGGCGTTCTTGGGACGCATTGACGCGAGCCGCGCCCCGGCCGCGGACGAGCCACTCGAGGCGCTGCTGGCCACGCTTCGGGAAGAGGCCAGGGAGCGGGGTGCTACGATGGACGAGCTCCGCGCGCAGGCGCGGCAGCTCGAGGCGCTCGTCCACGAGCGGCAAGACGAGCTGGACCAGTACGAGCATGCCGCGCTGCGCAGGCACCCAGCGCATGTCGACGTCCATGAGGGGCTGAGCCCCCTGCTGAACGAGCCTGCCTTCCGCGCGTGCCTGGAGACGCCCAAGCCGAGCCTATCGTAACGCAGCGGCCGCCTATGATGACTTTTGCGCCAGTTCCACGGCCACCTTGACCGATGCCAGCAGAGCTGACAGCTGCACGCGCTCGGACGCATTCGTGCTCAGACGGTACTCGATCGTCGCCATCTGGTCGAGCAGGTACGCCCGCGCGTTCGCTGGGAGCTCGAGCGACATGACCAGCGCATGCATGCCGGTGAGCAGATCGGCGAGAGCGGTGCCCTTGTCGACCTTGAGGGACTGGATCGCTGGAGTGAGTGGGCGCCACGTACTCTGGTAGGCTGTGGTGAACTCCTGCTGCAGCATGGCGTGGAACGCCGTCTCCAAGTCCTTGGGATGCGGATGGCCCGTGCAGTTGTACACACTGTCCTCGTCGATGATGTCGTTGGCGGCGTGGCACGCCTGCAGGATATTGAGGGCACGCCGCATATCGCCTTGGCACAGCTGGAGGATCGCCTGCTTCGCTGCGGGCTCGACATGGCACCTGGGTCAGCATGGGCCACGCACTTTTCTGCGGCAATCACGCTATCGATGCGCCGCTCGACCTGCGCGGCGCCCAGCGGCGCAAAGCGGAAGCGCGTGCACCGACTCTGTATCGCAGGGATGATCTTGTTCACGTAGTTGCAGATGATACAGAACCGCACATTCCGCGTATACTGCTCCATAACTGCGTTAGTCGCAAGGACGCACTTCGTCGCAGCGCAGCCTGGGCGGCCTGCGTCATGGCGTCAGCCTCATCGAGAATGATCAGCTTGAACGTGTCCTCGTGCATGCTGAACATGTTGCGCGTGCTGGCAAACGCCTTGATCTGACCGCGCACCACGTCGATACCGCGGTCGTCCGACGCGTTCAGCTCTAGCACATGATTGCGGTACGACTTTCCATACAGCCGCGCGGCCAGCGCCATAATGGTAGACGTTTTTCCCGTGCCAGGCGGCCCATAGAACAGCAGGTGCGGCAGCTGGTTCGCCTCGACGAACTTTTCCACTGCGGTCAGCCGGACAACGTACGTGTGGCCGTAATGTGCTGGTGCGCCAAAATCTCGTCCAGCGAGCTCGGTCGGTACTTTTCCACCCTTCCATCAGCCTCCTAACACGCACCATGGCAGCAAGTCCGCCGTCGCCGTCGCCGTCTCGGCCATCTTGCCCTTGCCCTGGGCGTCCATCGCAGGCCCCGTCCGCGGCGCGCGCGTCAGGCCCGATACTCACCCGATCGCACGTGCCGCGTCGAGCGCAACACCTGTCGGTTGGCGTGCGACGTTGTGGATGCCAGACGGTCGCCCCACCGAGCTCGCGCTTGTCCACGCGGTCGATACCGCGCCAGATGCAGCGGCGCTCACCGCGTCCCTAGAGGCCCTGGAGGCGTCTTGGGCCAAGGACGGCGCCGTGCACGACATGGATGTAGCGCTGATGGCCCTGCACCCCCACATCGCGAGCCCCCACGCGGGTGTGCGCGACGCTGCGCTGCAGGCGCTCGAGACGATGCTGGCCAACGCCTCGTTTACCGCGCTCAATATGCTCACGCTCGTGCGCACATGCGTGCCGGCCGCGCTTGCGCGCCTGCACGACGCGCCCCGGGCCGAGACACTCCTGCGCCACATGGCTCGAATCGTGTACAGCGAGCGCGCGGAGGCCCTGCCTGTGCGGGAGAACGACGCGCCACACACAGTCTTTGAGCGCCTCGTGCGCGATCACGGCCTCGCGGCCACGTCGCCGCATGTCCGCATGCAGGTGCTCCGCCTCCTGCCCCTCCTGCAGCAGGACGGCGCGCGACTGCCCGTACGCATGTACCTGACGGAGCTCGCCGACAACCTGCAGCATGCCGACGCACACGTGCGCGAGGCCGCCAAGGCCGCGATCCTCGCCCTCCTGCACGACGCGCCGCCCGCGCTCAAGTCCGAGTTGCGCGACGAGCTCAGTGTGCGCGACGTGCACCGTGGCGTGCTCGACGAGATCACGCACGGACTGGGCGGCGCCAAGGCGCCGTTGCCCGACGAGCTCACGGCGATTGCCGATGACGTCAAGCCCGTGTACGTCCTCTCACGCTACGACGTGGACCATGCGTTCCAGCAGGCCGCGCAGGCATTCGAGGGCAAGGAGACCGAGCTCAACTGGCAGCCGCGCGAGAAGGCCGTCGTGGCGATGCGCGGCATGATCCGTGCCGGCGTGCCCCCTGAGCTCGTCGCGCCCTTCCTCGCGCATGTGCGGCAGGTCCAGGATGGCCTCCTGAAGACGGTACGTGCGACCGACTGACCCAGCTCGCGAGCCTGCGCACGACGCTCTCGATGCATACCATTGCGCTCATCCGCCAGCTGGCACTGACCTACGGCACACACATGGAGCCAACGACCATCGACGCATTCCTCACGGCGCTCCTGCGCATGGCCGGCACTACCAAAAAGATGGTCGCGACGGCCAGCCAGGTTGGCGCGTCGACCATCCTGGCGTGTGTCCCGATGCGGCACGCGTACTGGCACATGCTCCAGGCGGGCCTCCAGGACAAGAGCGCCGCGACCCGTGTGCACATGTGCAAGCACATCCAGGTCGTCCTCAGCGTGCATGCGCCGCCTGCGCTCGAGCACCACGGCGGCCGCGAGGCAGCAGCCCACTGCCTCACCAAGGCCCTGTGTGATCCTCACGCGGAGGTCCGCACAGCCGCGCGCGAGACCTTCCACACATTCTACACGGTATGGAAAGAAGACGGCGAGCACCTCCTTCTGGGCCTCCCCGCGCCCACGCGGAAGCAGGTCGCGGCCAGTCTCGAGCAGGGGCCCGGGCCTTCGCCTCGACGGACCCCGTCGCGCGCGGGCCCGTCGCGCGCGATCCTCGCGGCGAAGCGCGCAGCACTCGCTCAGAGCCCCATGCGCGAGCCGCGGCGCATGCCCCGCGAATCCGTGTGGCACCCGAGCCTCGTGGATGGGCCCGATGCGTCGACCGACCTGCTGGGGCCCGACAGCCCCTGGCGCGAGAACGACGCGGACGCCGCCGACCGACTAGACAGCATGGCGAGCCCCGACGCGCGCGACCCTTCTACACCCGTGCGCCATGCGCACGTAGACGCGGCGACGCCGTCCGAGGCGACGCCCGTGGCGCCGCATGACACCCCGGCGGAGGGCCCGTCGCCGGGCGCAGCGACGCCGACGGCCTCGCCGGCCCTAGCGAGGACGCCCGCATCGGCGCTGCCACGCCGTGTCTCCCGGCCACCCACGTCCGCCGGCCCCGCGCGGCCCGGCGCCTCGCCGGAGGCCGGAGCGAGTGCAGGGCCCGCGTCCGCGCCGGCCGTTCCGTCGTCGTCGTTCGCGTTCCGTGCGCCATGGCAGCCAAGCGCGGCGCCGCCCGTGCGAAAGAGCGGAGTGGCCCCGACTGCGCTACCACAGACCGCCGCATCGTGGTTCCTAACGCGGTACGAGCGGTGCATGCAGAGCGTCGGCGCCGAGGTGCCAACCTGGGACGAGGCCCTGGCGCATGCCACGCCGCTACGCGTGCTGCAGGCGGTGGCACAGGCCCTCGACACACCACCGAGCGTAGACCAGGTGCATGCGGCGCTGGGAGCGGTCGCGCCGTGCTTGCCCGACGGGGCCGTGGCCGAGGCTGAGACCGAGGTGTGGTTCTGGGCCCTGCTGGTCCTGTACCGTCTTGCGCCGCACGTGCGTGGTACGCCCGAGGAAGGCGCGTGGCTCACGCACATGCTGCGGGCCGTGCACGCCGACGCCGCCCACAGCACGCTGGCGATGGGCGCGGGGCGCGCTATGGTCGATGCGTGGCTCGAGCAGAACACCGACGCGCTCTCGGCGTGCGAGGGCCTCTTGCATGCGCTTGGCGCGCCGGAAGCGCAGGAGGCCGCGCGCCTCGCGCTCGCGCTCTACGCGATGGAGCAGCTCGTGCCCCGCATGCCGATGGCAGAGCCGGGCGCGGAGCTGCGTGCCATGGTGCCGTTGGTCCACACGGGCCTGCGGCACAGCAGCACGCCCGTGCGGCGCGCGAGTGTCGCTGTGCTCGTGCAGGTGCATGTCCGCTGGGCCGAGGTGCAGGGCCCCGAGGCACTGGCGCACAGCGATACAGCGCTGTTCGCCTCGCTCACGCCGAGCGAGGAGCGGCTGGTGCAGTACTACCTGCCGCGCGCCGCTGTCACACCGGCATCACATGCAGCGGAGCCGGCCGCCCCATAGGTTTACTCATCCATCCGTGGCGCAGCCAGAGCGGCCGCCGCCCCTCTTTTGCACGGGCACCTTCCTGGACGCGGCTGGTTCACGACGCAGCCTGGAGTTGATGGAGAGGCGTCCTGTAGCATCTGAAGCCCAGATACCAGAGCCCGCTGATCGCACTGCTGAGTCTAGCAGTGCTTGTCCTACCAGGTCGCCCACACGTGCCAAGACACGAGCGGGCCTCAAGCGCCACAGCACGACGCGCGAAGGCACTAGCAAGCGAGGACGCCGCCGCGACCGCTCATCCACAGCCATGTCGTCGCCGAAAGACCACGCCCGGTGCAAGAACGTTAGCCGCGAGTCGCCGCCCGACGACGAGGAGGAGGCCGAGGAGTGGCTCGACGACGAGGAGCTGGACGCCGACGAGGCTGCGATGCTCGACGACGACTTCGACACGGACGCGCTCCATGGCCACCTCGGCCTCAACCTACAGAGTCTGCACTCCCTGCTCGGCGGCGCCTCGCGCCCCTTCCAGGACAAGCTGCGCCAGCTCCGCGCCGCGGCGCATGAGCCGGCCATGCGCCTCGTGGCGCTCCAGGAGCTCGCGGACGCCCTGAGTGTCGCGACAGAAGACGTA
This sequence comes from Malassezia sympodialis ATCC 42132, assembly GCF_000349305.1. Lineage (NCBI taxonomy): Eukaryota > Fungi > Basidiomycota > Malasseziomycetes > Malasseziales > Malasseziaceae > Malassezia > Malassezia sympodialis. Next base: position 134,503 of record NW_017387814.1, on the reverse strand, counting down.
TTCATGGGCGCATTTCCCCTCGATGCACTCGTGCGTGAGCTCCTGTGGACGCTCGGCGGGCCGGAGCCCGAGGGCCACACCCTCTCGGACATGGACGGCGACGAGCTGGCGGCCGCACTCGCGGCCAGCGGCGATGACGGCGAGGCGCAGATGTACGCCTGCCGCTCCCTTGCCTATATGATCGAGGCCCTGCCCGAGTCGTCGAACTGCATGGTGCGCCGCGGTGTGGTGCCGCTCCTCGTCCAGAAGCTGCGCGAAATCACCTTTATCGATCTGGCCGAGCAGGTCCAGCAGACCCTAGAAAAGCTCGCCGCGACGCACCCCACAGTCGTCGTGCGCGAAGGCGGCATGCTCGCGGCCGTGCAGTACCTGGACTTTTTCAGCATCTATGTGCAGCGCACGGCCCTGCATACCGTCGCGCAATGTGCGCGCCGCGTCGCGCCCGGCGCCATGACGGAGCGCGTCGTGGAAATCGCGCCGATCCTCGCGCAAGTCCTCACGTACTCGGACGGGCGCATCGTCGAGTCGGCATGCCGCTCCGTGTGCTCCATCACCGAGGCGTTCCTCGATGACAAGGCGCTCGTGCCGCTCCTTACCCCCTGGGTCGCTCCGCTGTGTGCACTGCTCGCCCGCGGCGTGGGCCGCGACACGAATGCGCTGCCCCTGCTGCCCGGCCCGCTGATCGCTGATGTACTCCAGGTCCTGGCACGCGCTGCGCACACTCATACGCAGGTGGCAGAGGCATTGTACGAGCATGGCATCCTGGACACCATGTACGTGCTGCTCACCGGCGCGCTCCCTGAGCAGGGCTCCGTCCCACAGCCGGCAGTGCTCCAGCAGCTCGCACATCGCCTGCCTGCCGAAATTGACGCGGCGCTAGGCCTCCTGGTCGACCTGCTGCCCCCCCTGCCGTGCGATGGCCTCTTTGATGCGCGTCTGTACGGCGAGAAGGCCTACCTCCAGAAAAAGCGACGCGCCGAGCGCGCAGGGTGCTCGATCGGCGAGCTAGACGACGCACTTGACGACACACCCGCGCGTCGGCTCAGTGCCTCGGCGATGCGGCAGCAGCGCGAAACAGAGGCGCGCGCCGAAGCACAACGCGCATGGCCGGCGTTCTTTGAGCGCTACGCCACGCTCCTGCTGCCCGTATTCCTGGTCGTGTACACGGCCAGTGTCTCACTCGAGGTGCGCAAGGCCGTCCTGCAGGCCATGCTGCGCGCACTGTGGTACGCGGATCTTGCGACTCTGGCGCCCGCGCTCGTGCAGCTGCCCCTGGCTAGCTTCTACACGGGCATTCTCTCGACGCACGACAACCCCGCGTGCGTGGAGGCGGCGCTGCAGGGCATCGAGCTCTTGCTCACGCGGCAGCCGTACCAGGTACACTTTTTGCGCCACGGCACCCTACAGCAGGTGCAGCGCCTCGCCGAGGCGGATACGCCGAATTTCCGCGCCAAACTGCTGTGGGCGCGCATGTGTGCTGCGCCAGAGGACGCGGCAATGGCACGAGCGCGCGAAACAGCCACGACACTCGCGCGTCTCGCCGCACAACTCAAAAACGGCGACGATACCGTCGAGGCGCTTACGAGGCTGGGTGAGCTGCTGCCCTCGCTCACGAGCTTCGAGCTGGAATGTGCACAGCTCATCGATACGCTGTATGACTTTGGCACGCACAGCGATGGGCCTGTGGGCGTCGATGCGCGGCGCACGCAGCTGCGCGAGCGCCTCCAGCCAGGCGCCGAGGCCCTTCTGACGGCCTTGCACGCGAGCCTGACGCGCGCCGAGACGCTGGCAGTCGAGAGTGCCGGCGGTAGCTCGTCGGTGACGCAGCAGCGGCGCGTGCGCCTCGTGGCAGGCGGGGAGAGCGCGGAGCGTGTGCCCCGCAACTACCGCGACATGGTGCTCTCCATCCATGCGATTGTCGCGGTGCGCACGCTGCATGACTTTCTCCAGCCAAAACTCGAGCTGCTGATGGGCACTCTGCGTGCCTCGGACCTCTCGAGCACGTTGGCGGCTCTCACTGGCCAGGCAGACGACGAGGCACCCTCGAGCTACGCGAGCGCTGCCCAGTCGTCCAAGAACGCGTGGCATTTGGCGTTCGAGCTGGATGGCGAGGCCATGCCCCTGGATGCGACGCTCTATCAGTGTCTGCACGCGCATTCGGCGCAGGACAAGGAGGCGCTGCCCGTGATTACCTACACGATGGTGCCAGGACAGATCCCCGCGCCTGCGCCGCCCGCCAAGACGCCGCCGCTCCCGCGCGCCCCTGGATATGAAGTGACGTTGCCGCCCAGCCTGCCGGCCGATGCGCCGTCCGCTCCCACCCTGCGGCTGATGGGCTTGCTGCATGATCTGTGGGAGGACGTGGTGCCCGCCGCCAGTTTTGTCAATACCAAACTCACCGCAAAACTGGCGCAGCAGCTGCAGGAGCCGCTCGTCCTGGCGAGCCAGTGTCTGCCGTTGTGGGCTAGGGAACTGCCGCGCACACACTCGTTCCTCTTTCCGCTGGAGACGCGCTGGAAGTACCTGCAGCTCACATCACTGGGCTACGCCCGGCTGCTGGGCCAGTGGAACAAGACCGGGGCCGACGAAACGCTGGCCGCCCTTGCTCAGCTGCCGCGCCAAAAGGTGCGCATTGCGCGCTCGACACTGCTGGCCTCGGCCGTCAAAGTGCTGAACTTGTATGCCAACGCGCAGACGGTTCTGGAGGTCGAGTACTTTGACGAAGTCGGCTCGGGCCTGGGGCCTACGCTCGAGTTCTACGCCCTGGTCTCGCACGAGCTGCAGCGGACCGAGCTGGGCCTGTGGCGCCACGACTCGGCCGCCCAAAGCGAGTATGTGCAAGCACCAGCGCTCTTCCCCGCGCCGGCCAGCAGCGACGCGACCGAGCGCGTGCGCACGCTCTTCCGGGCCCTGGGCCAGCTGATTGCCAAGGCGCTCCTGGATGGGCGCATTGTGGATGTCCCCTTCCACCCCTTGTTCTGGCGCGCCGTCCTTCGTCGTCGCGTCCCACGCACGCTCTCGACGCTGCGCCAGGTGGATGCGAGCTTGGCCCAGTCACTCGAGGCAATGGAGCGGATGAGCGCCGACGAGGTCGAAGCGCTCCACCTCGAGGGCACGCTCCCAGGCACGGACCTCGTGCTCCCCGGCTGGCGGGCCGACGAGCCTGTCACCCAGAGCCGTGTGCACGAGTATGTGCAGGCCATCGTTGACATGTGCCTAGCCGACGGCATTGCTCAGCAGCTCGACGCCTTCCGTGACGGCTTTGATGCGGTCCTGCCACTAGAGGTCCTCGACGTGTTCCAGTCCAAGGAGCTGGCCACGCTCTTTGGTCAGAGCCAAGAAGACTGGGACCTGGCGACGCTGCAGCGCACCGTCGTTGCGGACCACGGCTTTACGAGTGAAAGCGCGCACTTCCAGGACCTGCTCGGCATCCTCGCGGCCTTCTCCTTGGAGGAGCGGCGCACGTTCCTGCAGTGGCTCACTGGCGCCCCGCGACTCCCAGTGGGCGGCTTTGCCGCACTGCAGCCGCCTCTCACGGTGGTGCGCCGCCAGCATGAGCCGCCCCTGCAGCCCAACGACTATTTGCCAAGTGTCATGACGTGCGTGAATTATCTCAAGCTGCCTTGCTACTCGGATCGTGAGACTATGAAGGCACGTCTTCACACGGCCATGTACGAGGGCCTCACAAGCTTCCATCTATCCTAGGCCACCGGCACCGGGATCACTCGTCGCCCGACCGCCACAAGTAGCACATCGTACGCACCTATCCGGTGGGCCACCCAGTCCATACTCGATGCTCCATAGGCGCACGGCAGCGTGCCTTGACCTTGGCATCCTGTGCCGTCCAGCTGCACGGGCCCGCCGTGCACAGGCGTTTGAGAATGCACATGGACAGGACGTGGGCTCGTAGGGAAAGCCGAGTCCACCACATACACAGCTGCCGAGTCACTCGTCAGCCGGCTGTTGGCGACAGGAAAGCCCGTCCGCGAGAGCACTTGGCTCGGGACCGCGCTTGTATACACGGCAAAGAGACGCGAATTCGTCGCACAGAAGCGCAGGCCACCCGCCTCCTGAGCACTGGCGCCGCCACCGTGCAGAGTACCCGCGGCCACCGTCATAGCCGTGCTCTCGCTCACATTCCACACGCACCATCGGGCGCCCAGTAGCGCCCCAACAATGTCGCTATCCTGAGACTGCCAGGCGCCCGCGCCTTGCGCCTCTGTGAGCTGGGACGTGTGTGCACCCAGCGCCGATGGCTCATAAAAGGTTGCCGTCGTGTGCAGCTCCTCGCCCGAAGCAAGCCAGTCGATCATGCGGCCTACACCGCTGCTTTCCAGCGTAAATAGCAGCTTGGGCACGCGCCGATGGAAACCAACACTTAGCACCGAGCTGTCCAGGTACAGCAGTTTGCACGAGGCGGCCCCGTCGGCTTCAGCGGCGTCCTCCGGCTCTAGATTCCACACCTGCACCACGCCTGACGCTGTGCCTGCCACCACATAAGATTCGTAGCCGGAAGCAGGACACCACGCCAGGTCGTTGATACGTGCGTGGGTGTCGCCCAGTTTGCGCTGCGTCGAGATACCCTCGGGACCATACGCTTCAAGAAGGCGCAGTTCCATAAGATCTGTAGCCACAACAATGTCCAAGCGCCACTCCTTCTCTTCCTCGTCGGTATCGTAGGTGGTGCTCGGGCTCCATGCGGCACTCTGCACACGGCTTCCCACAAAAAAGGACGTCACAGGCTTCAACGTCAACGCCGGCGGTTCCTGCTGGCCCCGGATCTCGAACACCTGGAGAGACATGCCAGTGGCTGCGTGAGCTGAACGTCGACATACCCATCAAGACGAGATTCTTGGCTAGAGGCGATGTACAGCATCGCACCAGGGTAATGGGCTCAGCTAGCTCGACAGCGGGCTGCCAGGGCCCGTTGCGAGCCTGCAGGGGAACAGCCATGTTGGTGAGCGGGGTGGAGGAAGAAACGGCGTGGCTGCAGTCCTATTTGGGCCTATTTTCACCGAAACCCAGGGCGACGACCCCGACGCGGCGGACCAATACCAGGCATGGCAATACCGCTCTGGTTCGTCGAACCACGCGCTACACGACCTTCTGAGCGCCTAAGGCGTTTCAAAGCCGACTGCTCCTCATCCGCTGCACGCTCTCGGTCCCGTTCGAACTGTGCCTCAATCTCCACAATACGATTGTGCTGCGTGTCGCGGCCATGGCGAGCTGTCGAAGTTAGGGAGCCGCTCTCGCGGATCGAGTAGAAAACGCTGCTGTCAGTAACTTATACATACGCGCCAAGTTCGGCAAGCCAATGCGGGTCCACAGCCGTCACTGTGCCCATGTACTCTTTGGAGGTGAGCGTCAGCTCGTGATACACGACAAAGTCAGGCGTGTAGCCAAGACCATAGAGCGCACTTGTCGGATGCAAATGCATGGGAACACCTGTGCGACAGTTTCGGTATTCGCCAATGCCTTTAACGCGTGCGGCCTGGTGAAAGTAGCCGGACGTAATACACTTGCGTATCACATCCCAGTCGGTCCCACAGCTCACCAAAGCAAGCTTCTGGCTCTTGAGGATATCTTCCAGCTGTGCACGCACCTCGCGAGCCTTACGAAGCAGCTTCGCATGCAAGAAATGGCGGTTGCACCAGCTGTCCTTAAAGCCATTGTTTCGCCACTGAGAGTACACATGCAAGAGGGTCAAATGGTCACTTTCTGCAACATAGAACCGCTCCCGAGCAGCATCGCTCTCCTCCTGCCGCTCTTTTGGACGGTAAAATACAGTCGGAACGCTCAGCATACTCACGATGGTGAGCATCTCTTCCGAGCACCGGTACTCCACGCTCATAATCAATATCTTGGCCAAGCTTGGTTCCATAGGAAACTCGCTCATTTTCTGGCCCAGAGGCGTAAGGTTTCCCATATTGTCCAAGGCACCGAGTACCCAAAGCTGATACATACTTGTCAAAAGATTGTCTTGGGGAGGTGGGTCCATGAAATCAAACTCCAACAGGTTCTTCACCCCCAACGACTTGAGCAACAGGACAGTGTTGGCCAAATTGGTTCGCTGGATCTCGGGAATAGTGCTCTGGAACATCTCATTATGGAAAGCCACCTCGGTGTACAGTCGATAGGCCATGCCTTTACCCGTTCGCCCCGCTCGCCCCGATCGCTGGGATGCATTGGCTTGACTGATTGGGGTAATCTGAAGGGAATCCATACCTACCCGAGGGTTGTACAGCTTGAGTTTGCTATACCCGCAATCCACGACAAACATGATGCCATCCACTGTGAGCGATGTTTCTGCAATGTTGGTGGCCACAATGCACTTCCGTTCGCCGTTCGCCGAAGGCTCGAAAATACGTGCTTGTAAATCTGCTGGCATTTGTGAGTAGATCGGAAGCATCAACAGGGGCGCGGCGCCTTCCAGTTGCTTTAGTCGATCCACTGCCACTTCGCAGGTCACCTCAATATCTTCTTGACCCGTCATGAAAGCCAGGATATCACCTTTGCCTTGTGATAAGTGTATCGTCAAGATTTGCTTAACTGTGCTTTCGACATAATCTTCACAAGGAGTTTTGCTGAACATGACATCGACTGGGAAAGTACGGCCAGGGATAGTGAAGATAGGAGCTCTTCCATAGAACTTCGAAAACCCTTCCGCATTCATGGTGGCTGAAGTCACAATCAACTTCAGGTCGCGGCGACGTGTCAAGACTGTGGTAAGTAAAGAAAATGCATACCTTTCTTCAGCAGACCCATCAGTACATCCGTGCTCAGACTACGCTCGTGGGCTTCATCCAAAATAATAGCTGAATACCGATCAAGATCCTTTTCGGTAAGCGATTCACGAAGCATAACACCATCGGTCATGTATTTGATCTTGGTCTCCTTGGATGTACAATCCTCAAAACGAATCGAATAACCGACAGTGCTTCCGAGAGGACATTCCATCTCCTCACTTACACGTTTCGCAACACTCATAGCGGCAACACGACGAGGCTGGGTGCACCCTACCATACCGTAGTCAGTATAGCCATCCTCATGGAGGAATTGGCAGAGCTGCGTAGTTTTGCCACTGCCGGTCTCACCGATAATTACAACCACTTGATTTTCTCGCACGACCTTCAACAGGTCTTCCCGACAGGCAAAGGCAGGCAAGTATTGACGTTGCTCGCGCAAAGATTTGTTTCTGCTAAAAGCAGAAGCACCCTGGCCTTTCTTTATATGTGACGCGTATTTTGAGTCGCCTTTACCATCATCTCGAGATGGATCAATACTGCTCTTCTGTTGGGGATCCTCATCGTCATCATCCTTGACACCCATAATATTTCCAAGCTGAGTACCTTTCAAAGAGGCTACCCTTCCTGCAGCTTTGGCTCTCTCTGCACGCTCGCGATGTTCCTTGACCAGCCGACTTCCCTTTAAGGCGAACATAGCCAGATCGGACGTTGGATCACGTACAGGACTCACAGGGTTAATCTGTTTTGTATAGACAGTTTTACCATCCAGGAATGGTGGTCGAAGGTTGTGAACAAGCAGATGTACACGCCCTTCTTCATGATCATCAATATCATCTCGAACAGCTTGGCGGCCGCCCACGCCCCCTGATTGAAGTCGGCTGTTTTCCCATGAATCAAGATCAACGTTATATTGAGCCTGGCGTGCTGTCAATCTCTGCTGGCGCTTAGCTAGTTTTTGGTTAACTTGCCCATGTGCATCCTCATATTGGGCAAATGGATTATGGTCAGCGTCTCCTGCAACACCGCCCTCATCGTCCTGGAGATACCATTCGCGGTCAACCTCTACTTCTTCCTCATCCTCCCACTGACGATCAGCTACAGAAGCTCCATCGTCATCGTCTTCACGCCCTTGTGCCTTCCTAACAGTTTCATCACCGTATCCAAGAAATGGGGTTGCCATTTCCTAGCGGGCAAGGTGGAATTGGATCTCCACCTACCCTATTGTCCTCTCCACGTGCAGCTACAATGACGCGTACTGTGGAGGGCTATTTAACGTAGAGCTGCTAACGCGTTGTCTTCGTTAAGTCGTGCACACAATGCTGAGCATTATTGATGCCGAGGGAAATACTGTGCCTTTGGATGTAGATGTGTCCATCGAACTTGAAAACTTGAAGGCTCTTATTGAGGTAGACCTTAGTCTACCGCCGGAGCAACAAGCAGTCCACTTTCAAGGAAGAGAACTAATGAACGGACAAGACACCCTGGAATCTTACGGAGTGAAGGAGGGCGATCTTTTAGTGGTATTAAATAAGACTTCGCCCAAGCCATCAAACACTGTGCCATCTCTGGAGGCATCTGCGAGTGACTCTTCTTTTGCAGAGCTTGTCAGGATGCAACTACTACGTTCACCTCAAAGTCTACAGAAACTACAGCGAGTATGTTCACTCTAGTGTACTAACTCTAGAATAACCCAGCTTTGGCATCTGCATTACACTCGCCGACTGAATTCTTACGAATCGTTCAGGAACAGCAACAAAGTCAAATGGGATTCTTAAACGAGCATCTCGCACTACAAAACTCTGACCCTTTTGACGTCGAAGCTCAAAAGAAAATCGAAGAAGCTATCCGCCAGGAGCGTGTGGCCGAGAATCTTGAACATGCCATGGAGTACAGCCCTGAAAGCTTTGGAAATGTCTCCATGCTGTATGTCAGCATGAAAGTGAATGGGCACCCTGTGAAGGCATTTGTTGACAGTGGTGCTCAGGCAACTATTATCAGCCCTGAATGTGCTGAAAAATGTGGTATCATGAGGCTTCTTGACACGCGGTTCGCAGGGATTGCAATGGGTGTCGGTACGGCCAAAATTCTTGGTCGAATTCACAGTGCACAAATCCAGCTTGGCCCTGACCTTTTCTTACCGTGCTCTTTCACCGTGCTAGAAGGACGTGGAGTTGATTTACTTTTTGGTCTTGACATGCTAAAGCGCTATCAAGCATCCATTGATCTGAAAAGAAATGCACTAGTCATCCAAGAACGGGAAATTGAATTCCTTCCCGAGCGTGAAATCCCTAAGAGCTTCCATGAAGCTCATCTAAACAATGAAAATATAATGCCGCCGTCTTCCTCATCCAAGAGTAACTTCACAACACAAACAAGCCCGGGGTCAAATCTATCATCAAACGGGCCCCCACAACCTACGAAAGCTCCACAATCAAGTACGAACGAAAATAATAACGAAAAAAATTGCGAACCAAAAATTAAAACGTTAATAAATCTGGGAATACCGTCTAACCAAGCACAAAAATTATTAAATCAATTTAAAGGGAATATTGATTTAGCAGCAAGTTTTTATTTTCAAAACTAGATTTTTATATTTATTCAATTAAAAATAGCTTTAAGATATAAAATAAATGTACACTATCTGTGTCCGCTCTCATCATGTTAATCAATTATTCAAAAATACTTAAATAATTAAATTAATAATTTGATTCATCTTGCAAATATTATTTCTTTTATCATTAATAAACTGTTTATTTAATATTCAATTCTGGTCGGTAATTTTAAATTTTATTTTTTATTATTGATTTTTCAATAACGCATATTTTTACTTATTCAAATTCCTATGTTACTGGTTGACAAAGAATCGTTCTTTTTGCTCCTGCACTTATTGTTTTGATTATTTCAACACTTTTTATTGTCGACCTTTCTGGAGGTGGTTTTCCAGTTGGCCACGTGCAATCCACAGGTATTCCACCTAGCTGTGGTAGCGAAACCCTAATTCTTGACTCCAGTGTATCGGCGTTGAAACGCACGTCCATAATTCCTTGTAGGGCTTCTAATGGGGCCAGCAAAATTCTTTCACTTGGACTAAACAAATCCGGTGTAATTGCCTCCTTCTTTTCCAGAAGGTTGGCCTTTTTCTTAAAGAAAGAATCCACAAACGTCCATATCCAAAAGCGTACCGATGACCGTTCTAATTGTCTAACCCAAGTTTCCATTCGATCACATTGAATAAGACGTTGAGATAACAGGTTAGCATCTAGAAGTGGACTCTTTCCTGATAATACCGCTTTGATCTGCCAATGGCAAAGCATGTCTGAGTAACGTCTCAAGGGGCTTGTGACACGAACATAGCCGCCCTTGTATAGGGCATCCGCAAGAGGGTCGTTTTTCAACATTGGATGTATCCCTAATGCAAAATGGTCCCCAGGAAGTATTGATGACGACCCCATTGGAAGAAAAATCCCTCTTGAAACCAACTCCGACATTGACAAAGCGCCTGTGACCGGATGTTTCATATTCTGAATAACTTCAATATCACCTTCCTCTGGAGCTGCTTGTGTACGATGAGGGAGAGGAATTTTATGATCCATCCCGAAACTTGCAGCGATACGTCCTGCAAGGATCATTAGTTCACTCACCATTGATTCGGCACTTATACCACCTGGCAGATTGTCATACGAGCCACGTCGTTCACTATTGCCTTGAGTGATCATTTGGATCTTGGGAAAGCCCCGGAAGAACTTTGGGGTATCATGACTTGAGTTTGAGAGTGCGGGCGGTGGAAGCGGACTAATCTTTAGCTCAGTGTCAGGATCTCCAGCATTGACTGCGCCTCCAATTCGAACACGACGTTTGAAAATGACCGAAGCTGCCTCAGCTAGTAAACTCAGATTTTTTTCAGACTGCGAATGCCAATCTTTTCCTAGCAAGATTGTATTCACAGCTTTATAAGTTATGATCTTCATGTTGTGTACCTTTCCACGACGAACATTGTATTCAACGACCTTACCAGAATCAAGATCCACCAGTGCACTAAAAGAAAGTACATTCATTCCCCCTTTATGCGTATCATTTAAACTCATACGCCCTCTAGTAACGGTTTCTGGAAGCATTGGCCACATAATTTCGGGCAAGTAGATACTAGCATATCGATGTTCTGCCAATTTTGCCAGAGGATGCTCCATATCGATCCATGCCGTAGGATCGGCAATATGAATATGAACCCAAACCTTCGATTTTTCCTCGGTACTCTCAACAGAAATGCCGTCATCCAGTTCATGCGCGTCTTCAGAATCAATAACATAGACGGGCAAATTTCCAAATGAATGGCGATCTTCTTGCTCCTCTTTCAATGCTCCTGACCGTTCCAACAGATCTGAAGTATATTGAAGATTCTTTAATTGTGTATCCAATGCATTGGGGTTCTCCCATGGTGCTAACACACCCAGATTAACCAGGAAATTGAACATCTGAGAGTGTTGTAAATCGAATCCCGCTTGCGTAATGTCCGTTTCCAATTCTTTCACATCATCCTTTGTCGGCAGATCCTGTTTGTGATATTCGCTCCCGTCATGGTGGAGTGGCCAGAGTCGTACATTTACACCTGCTTGTTTGATTATTGTCATAGCAACACTTCCTGTGTTATTGTCTTGAAGCTCTCTTCGGTTACCGAGGCTTATTTTAAAGAACGTCAAGATATCTTTATCTTCCTGGGTCCATCGAAACAAGCCTTTGCCATCAACGCTCGGCACTGGGTCGTCTTCGCAAAGCTCTTCAGTTTCTAGACATTTCCGGGACTGCCTCCATTTCAACACATATCGGGCCCGGTCACAAAAGCCATGGATTATTGATTTTGCGCTGATCGACATCTCATCATCTGTTTCTGAAATGAAATGATGAACCCATTCAGAGACTTTCTTTAATGTTTGTTGCTCTCTCTGTGAGCGGTATACAAAAGATTGACTTCGTCGATGAGAAATAGAGTCGGCTAGAAATTGGGTCGGATGGCTCATCAATAATGAATGTGTGGCCAACAACGTCGATGCCTTCACGGTCAATTTTTTTCCACTGTTGGACAAGTACTGCTCCATATAGAGAGCTGCTGTAGATGTAGGCACTTGTCCTGACTGCAAGAGATCCAAAGAATTTTTTCGAATTTTGTGATCCTTTTTGGAAAAAGCCAACTGATCCATCAAAGCCTTGGCCTCCTCTTCTTCGAGAAATAGCGTTCGAAATGCTGGGTATATGCGTCGAATCTCTCGATCCAGTTCTCGTTGCATTTCACGAATCTTGCGGCATATTTTGGCTCGCGTAGAAAAGCGCATATAGTCAAAAGGCTCTCCCGCATCCAAAGTCGCATCACCGGACAGATCCGTGTCCAGATTTGTCGATAATGACGCTGGACGAGATGCTGAAGCCAGAACATGGTCCCATTTAAGTGGTGCAGCCAATGTGGCTGTTTTTGAATCGACAAAACCTGGCATCTGCAACATGATATCGGTAGCACGAATCTGTTCCAGTTCGCCAGTAGCAAGAACCATAATATGCGATGTCCCTTGTCCGGCACCCAAAACTTCTCTGTCTTCAGGAATCGGCAATATTACGCCAAGATAGGTCATCGTTGATTTCCGTGCTTCAACAAAGTCGCCAGCTTGCACGTCAAAGTTTTTGATTCCATACTTGTCAGGAAGCACATAGTGTTGTGCATGATCTGGGTGAATCTCCTCATCAACATTTCTTTTCAAGGGACTTAGCTTGTTCCAAGTATCTTCCAACTTGACATAACCCCTATTCCTTCGATCTCTGGATGCGATTGCCTTATTGTTACCATGCGTGGTGTCAAGGACATTCTTCACCAAGTTTTCAAGCTGTTGCTGTTCCGCCTTCAGATCGTGTCTGGCTAACAATCTGCTTGTGTGAAGCAAGCGCAAATTCCATAGTGACGTTCCTTGGCGCCACTCGCGCGCCAACTTCATAACGTCCGCTATGACGCCTAAACGCGTAGGTCATTTAGCGCGTTGCAGGGGCACTTTTTGGCATGGTCATGTGACTACGGTTGAACGCTACAGGGCAAGGCTATATGGTCAGGTTGAGTGATCATAAAAGGGAGGTGAAAATTTAGTGGGCATCAGCAGGCTTCTTAATGACGCTCGTGTCCGGAACACCAGGCAGAGGGAACTGTGTGGCAAAGGCCTTCACATCATCAGCGAGTTGAAGGATCATCTTGCGACCTTCACCGTCACCGGTGGTAGCCTTGGCGATAAAGTCCTTCAGAAGTTTGGAGCCGGCCTCCTTCTGCAGCACCTGCGCAATCTGGACAGTGCGGTGGAGGAACTCGCACACGACATCCATGTCCTTCTCAGTCATGCTACGCGAGGTCAGCGCGTTGGCACCAATACGGATACCGCCGGGCACGACGGCCGAAGTGTCACCGGCAACAGCGTTTTTGTTAAGCGTGATGTGCACCAGGTCACAAAGCTTCTCAATCTTGGAGCCAGTGAGGCCAATAGGACGAAGGTCCCACAGCACAAGGTGGTTGTCAGTACCTTCGGTCTGGAGCTTGTAGCCGTACGAGACCAGCTTCTCACCAATGGCCTTGGCATTCGCGCGAACCTGCTTGGCGTAAGCCTTGAAGGCAGGGTCGGCAGCCTGCTTAAGAGCCACGGCAATACCGGCAATGGTGTTGTTGTGAGGACCACCCTGGCAAGCAGGGAATACAGCTGCGTTTACGCGGGCCTCGAGGTCAGACTCACGGTCCTTGCGGAAGAAAATTAGACCTGCACGAGGACCACGAAGAGTCTTGTGAGTCGTCGTAGTAACCACGTCACAGTATTCGAAGGGGCTCCTCTGCTCCTTACCAGCAATGAGACCCGAAATGTGGGCCATGTCGCACATAAGGTACGCTCCGTGCTCTTTGGCGATCGAGGCAATAGTGTCGTATTCCCAGTCACGAGGGTACGCCGAGCCACCACAGACAATCAGACGGGGCTTGAACAGGTTGGCATTAATGCGGAGGCGCTCGTAGTCAATGAAACCGTCGTCGCGCTTCACCTGATAAGGGAACGACTGGAAGTAGATCGACGAGGCGGTGATCTTCTTCTTGGCAGTGTAGTATCCGTGGGTCAGGTGGCCACCATCAGGCAGTCCAAGACCCATGATACGGTCCTGGGGCTGAATCAGGGCAGTGAAGGCAGCAAAGTTCGCCGTCGAACCAGAGTAGGGCTGAACGTTGACGCCCCAGACATTGGGGTCGAGGTCGAAGGCCTCCAAAGCACGCTTGCGGCACAACTCTTCGAGCTGGTCGATGTATTCATTACCACCGTAGTAACGAGAACCAGGGAGACCCTCCGAGTACTTATTGGTGAGAATCGAACCGTTCGCCTCCATGGTGGCCAGCGAAGTCAGGTTCTCCGAAGCAATCAACTCAAGACCAGTGAACTGACGGTAAGTCTCGTTGTCAATAATCTGCTGAATCTCGGGGTCAGCCTCAGCCAGGGGCTTGTAGAGAACGTTGTTCTGCACCGTTAGTTCCCATCGATAGTCCACGTACAAAGTCGTTGGGCACGGGGACAGAGTTCATAATGTTGGGTGTGCAAGAGAAGAGCCGAACACTTGGAGAAAACCTGCGAGAAGCCTGCGAAAGTAAAGGTCGAATTAGTACTTGAACCCGGGCGGACCGAGGAAGAGCGAACATACGGTTGGGGAAGGGGCGGAGGAGTATCTCCTATCCGCTGGCAGCATTGTGATTGATTCGGCCGAAATTCATGCCCTTTATAGAAGGACTTGTGAGCGCCGATCCTCCTGCCTCCACTTGAGCGCCACTGGCTGTCAATATGGGGCGTGCCGAAGCAGGCACACCGTACGTATCATTGATGTCTCATGATCTAGGAAAGCGTTGAGTAATGCGATGAAAGCGAGAGGGCTGACGCGTCTTCGATGGTACTGCCAAATATGTTCGAAGGCGTGTCGTGATGCAAACGGTTACAAATGCCATATTGAGTCAGAAGCGCACATGCGACAACTTGCCGCAGCAACGGGAGATGGAGGACAGCGAGCAGGCAAAGTTGTTCATGATTACAGTTCTCAGTTCCAGCGCGAGTTCGTTGCGCTTCTAAGCCAGCGGTTTGGCACGCGGCGCGTGCTCGCGAACCAAGTATACCAAGAGTACATTCAGGATCGTCATCATGTGCATATGAATGCTACGCGCTGGGTGTCTCTATCTGAATTTGTCAAGTTCCTAGGGAGAGCAGGTATCGTCAAAGTTGAAGGCAGTGAGCTGGGCTGGTTTATTTCATGGATCGATAATTCAGCCACTGCCCGTGCTCGTCAAGATGCAATTAAAAAGATGGACCGCGCCAAGATGGATGATGAACAACGAGCTCGTAGGGAATTGGACGAGCAAATCAGACGCGCTCATGAACAGGCTAACGCGGCACCTGATATTAAGCCTACACCCCTGCCTCCCAAAGAGGGTCTATTACAAACTAACGACAAGGTGTCTGTAAAATTAAATCTATCTATGTCAAAGCCTGCTGATTCAAAGAAAGAATCGACTGAAGCACCCACTGCCACCATTGCGGCGAAGCCTACCGTCACCCCACAAACCCCTACCCCTTCTGTATTTTCTACTCGCGTTAATCCTCTCAAGGCGGCCTCTAAAGCCTCTGCTAAGGCCGTTGAATCAACTTCGAATCCGACTGTTACTACGAACAAGAAGCGCCCACCTACTCATTTGGGTGCAGCAGAGCGAATTATTATGGAAGAGCAGGCACGCAAAGGCAAGGCAGGCCCAGTCATGCAGCCTGGCATCAAACGCTCGCGCTTTTAATGACTCTACATGCCACGGCCGTGCGCAGTTTCGTTGCATTTGTAAGACAGGACTCGGTAGACACCTGACTCTCATAATCACGTGAACAATCCCCGGAACAACACGGGTGGACAGTTAGGAAAGGGCCGAGTGCACCGGTAGGGGCCTACTAGGCTTGGAGTGGGTGCAGACGGCAGGCTTCTTCGCGCCAGTGAGGCACGGGCTATATCACTACCTCCCTCCTCGTAGCGTGCAGGAGCCCTACCCTTCCCATGTTCGTGTCTAGGTCTTCGACTGGCGTGCTGCGCTCTGTGCCCGCTCAGCTCCGTGCTGCTGGTTCGCGCTCGCTCTCTACGGGTGCCTCGTCGATTCCTCAGGCTGCTCTGGTATGTGGTCTGGTCCCAGGAAACTTACAAGCAGAATGAGACGGCGCCTGTCGCATCGATCACTGTGGCTGTCCGCGCTGGTCCGCGCTTTGAGTCGCAGGCTGGTGTTGCCCATGCTCTGAAGAACTTTGCCTTCAAGTCGACCAAAGAGCGCTCGGCTCTGCGCATTGTTCGTGAGGCTGAGCTGAACGGTGGTGTTCTCTCGGCCTCGCTGAACCGCGAACACCTTCTTCTTACGGCTGAATTCCTGAAGGGCGATGAGAAACACTTTGCCGATCTCCTGGCTGAGGTTGTTGGCAATGCCAAGTACTGCCGCCACGAATTCAACGAGGATGTGATTCCCTCGATTGTGGCCGACTGTGAGCAGGCTGCTCAGGATCCGGTGGCTACTGGCATTGACACACTCTTTTCCTACGCCTACCGCAACCGTGGTGTGGGTAGCTCGCTGTTTGCTAGCCCCTCGTCGCCTGTTACCGTGGAGCAGGTGCGCTCGTACGCCGCACAGGTCATGAACAGCAACAACCTGGCTGTGGTCAGCTCTGGTCTGTCACAGGATGTTCTTGGCTCGCTGGTGTCCAAGAGCTTTGCTGGTGTTCCAGCTGGTTCGGCTGCCGAGGCCGTGCCTTCGAAGTACTTTGGCGGTGATTACCGTGGCGCTATTACTGACTCGCACGGCCACGCCCTGCCTGTGGATCACTTCTTCCTCGCTTTCGAGGGTGCTCCGCTTCTGAAGGCTGCGCCTCTGTTTGTCCTCGAGTCACTGCTTGGTGGCGAGGCTTCTGTGAAGTGGTCGACCGGTCTTAGCCCTCTGGCTCAGATCAACGGTGCCAAGGCCCACGCGTTCAACGCTTCGCTCCAGGACACTGGCCTGTTCGGTATTCATGTGAGTGCTCCTTCGGCCAAGATCGCCGAGGCGGCCAAGGCTGCTGCCCAGGAGCTTACCAAGGTGGCCAACGGTGTCTCGTCGGAGGATATCACCAAGGCCGTCGCCAAGGCCAAGTTTGTTGCTGCCCAGAACTACGAGGGCTCGCGTGTTTCGAGCCATGAATCGGTGGCTGCGGGTCTTCTGAACGGCTCTGAGACGTCGCTCTCGGCTGTGCTGTCGCACCTGGATGCTGTGAAGGCTGATGATGTCGCCTCTGCGGCGCAGGCCCTTCTGAAGAGCAAGCCTACTTCGGTGGCCCTCGGTGACGTGAAGCAGCTCCCCTACGCGGACGAGCTCCTGTAAGCACTATATAGGGTTGTGAATCCACATCGATTCTGATCAATACGGGTGTGGCACGTGCGTGACGCTATGTGAAACTGCGCGGCAACGTAGGCGCATTTCTACGAGTCATGTCCAAACCAGTGGTGGTGATTGTGTGTGAATTACCTGAGACGCTCTCCAAGCAGGCGGAGGCATCGGGCCTAGTGGATCTACGTGTGTGGCGACCCTCGCCGCAGAACCCGCAGGCTAAATCGGCACCACGGGAGTGGCTGATGGAGCATGTTCCCGGAGCAAGTGCGATCATATGTATCCCCATGACCAAAGTCGATGAAGAGCTCATGGATGCAGCAGGTTCATCGCTTAAGGTTGTCTCAACTATGAGTGTGGGCTTCGAGCATATTGATATGGAGGCAGCAAAGAAGCGTGGCATTCGCGTGGGATACACACCAGATGTGCTTTCGAGTGCCGTCGCTGACCTGTCTCTCGTTCTTGCGCTTAATCTCATGCGCAACACTATGGAAGGCTACCATATTGTCAAGAATGGCATGTGGTCGAAAGCTCCATGGACGCCTGTGAGCTTCTGCGGTCCTGCCATGGAGGGCAAGTCGGTCGGATTCTTGGGTCTTGGTAGTATTTCTCAGACACTTGTGAGCAAACTACTCCCCTTCAAACCCAAGGAGATTGTTTACAAGGTATCGCAGCCACGGGAATTCGACCTGAAAGACCCGCACTTCCGCTTTCTGGCCAACAACGACCTATTCCAGGCGTACACCAACTACCACCATCGGTTGCCGTTCCCTCTGGTCAACGAGCATGACGTGACGGCCTTTGCCCAACGTTGCGATGTGATATTGTATGCCTGCAACTACTGACCACAGCCTGATTTGCAATTTGAATGCTTCTACCCACCATGTGGTCGATGCGGACTTTTTGCGGAACATGAAGTAGGTCTTGGCTACTCACATTAGAACTACGGCGTACCTAATCAACGTGGGGCGAGGTGGCCTTGTTGATACAAACGCACTCGTGCAAGCCCTGCACGCGAACGAGATTGCTGGGGCTGGCTTAGACGTACTCGAGGGCGAGCCGCAAATTGCGGCGGACCACCCACTGTTGGCGCCTGAACTTGTCAACAAGGTCATGATCCTGCCTCACATGGCGAGCGCCACGCAGGAAGCGCGTGAGGGTATGGCTCTGCTTACTGCACAGAATGCACTCGCTGCTCTGGGCCTGCGTCCAGACGGTCCTTCCGGTGAAATGCCGACAGAGCTTCTTCGCTAGTCGCTATCGCTCGCATATGCTGCCAGTCCGCCTAGGGCCGACGATGACTTGGGTGTAGTGGGTTGCGTGCGAAGCTGTTGCAAGGAAGTGATCGCCTCGTTATTTAGGAGGGACGACTTGAGGAGCGTCGCTGGCTTGTCCGTGCTTGCCTTCTTTTGTTCGGCATAGTATGCATCCCATCCACGCTGGTTTTCCTCGTCAAGCCGCCTCGCTTCCTCGTCCGAGAGGGCGAGCCGTTGCCGCTTGGCCCGTGCATACTCTTCCCAGTCAATGCTTGGATCGTTTTTCAGGTCCTCATAGTCTTTCTCTAGTTCCTGGCGCTCATTTTCATGGTCTGCAATGCGCTTTTCGGCCAGCTTCCGCCGCTCCAACTCGTCGCGCTCCTCGCCGTCGGAGCGAGGGTCTTCAGCCGCCCATCGCACATTAAGGATTTCATCATGGTCCAGCGACTGGTGCATCATGGCTTCCTTCGCAAACTGAGCATTTGCCTCGTACTTGTACGTGACAAAGGCGGTACCTCGGCCGGTCATGGCACGCACTGATCCGTCAGTCATGCTGGTACTTACCATGTTCAATTTCGCCCCACTCGCTAAAATGGCGCCGCACAATCCTTGACATGGGTGTCTTTCCAGTATCGTCCTGGTTGTCTTTTGGATTGGCGGATGCACGCCGGAAGCTCAGGGACGTCTCCTCGTTGATGCGCCCGACATAGAGCGTCTTGTTGACTCGCAGCATTGAGCCTACACCGCCCATATCGTCGCGGTACTGGCCGTGCTTCTCGCGTCCAAACACATCTGTACCTTGGTCAGCTACCTCGTAAGGCCGCGGCAAGCGGTGGAGATAGTTGCATTCCTCGCTGTGTGTCAGCATAGCACACATACCCCTTTGGACAACATCCGCGTGCAAAAAACAAGCACACGTACGTGGTATCCGATACACCACCCGCGCTTGCACGGATCCGCATATCTGCGCGTGTATATCCGGAATCGCGCGCGATATCACACCGGGTCTTTGACTTGGTCTTAGACTCGAACCCATGGCCAGTGTCACCTCCTGACATCTTATTGTACCACACATTGTAGATCATGCCCTCACCGACCATGCGCTCAGCGCTATGGCGGATCTCTTCGAGCTCTGCATAGGATATTTGCTTTCTCGCAGGCCTAGAAAGGGCCGAGTCGCTAGAACGAGTCGGCGCCATGGAAGTGGTCGTGGCGGCGAAGAAGGGCTGTCATCCTCCACATATGCGAGCCTACACGGCCCTGGTTGTGGTGCTGCTGGAGCCGCTGGGCGCCACGGCAGAGCGCCGGTACCAAGCGCTGCAACAAATCAGACATGCTCATGATGCGGCATACACGCGCTGGCTCCCACACTTGACACTGATTCCCCCGTATCAATTGCATGTCCCCGACGAAGACCCGGAGCCACTTGCCACGGTGTCGCGTTCTCTCGATGCCCTCGCCCAGGCGCTCATGCCTGTGTGTGCGAAACATATGGCACACGAGCTGAATCTCAGCGAGCTGCACTCATTCCGCCTGCGCCGCTATCACAACATACATCTACGCCCGACACGTGCGTCAGGAGCGCCCCTTGTAACCCTTCAGCGCGAGCTTAGTGTCGCTGCATCCTCCCACATACCGCGTTCAGCGCGCCGACGCGAGGGTTTCGTGCCGCATGCAAGTCTTGGGCAGTCGTACTCGCCTGAGGATACGGCGCACATCCAGGAAGAAGCCCGGAGGTGGCTTGCATGTCGTCTACCTTCGGAGCCTGCGCAGCTTGACGAGGGCCTCCGTGTTTCGATCCGCCAAATCCAAATCATGTACAAGACGTCGCAGCAAAAAGGCCCCTATACACTATGGAGGGAGCTCTCGCTGAGTCGCTAGGTATATGTATCCGACAAGTACTGAGTCAGGGGAAAGCCCACCGCATGCGCCACTTGGCGCACATACTCTACCGGGACATTGACGCGGTACTGCATGGCGCTGAGTTTGCTGGCGGGCGACATTCGCACAATCATCTGCTTGCGTACGAGCTCGTTGAGCTCAGCGAGGGCTGTCGCCGATCGGCTCCAAAACTCGCCGGCGACATGCTCGAGATGCATCACTGCCTTGTCGCCGACGCGTTCGGCGCGCTCGGCTGGCACCAGGAGCGCATCTTCATTCATGTCCTGTTTGAAGTCGGCCATAATTGCATGGAAGATGGCCAGGAGACGCTCAAGCGTGAAAGTTCGTGGCCCCCAAAATTGCGGGTGGTTCCAAATGTCCGTCTCGCCGTCCAGTTCGAGGAGAGCGGCATCGGCTGCCTTCTGGGCGCCAGAGCGCCGTCGCTTGCGCGAGGTGCCCAGTTCATGCACAAAGTACTTGACATCTGTCTTGGTGTGATTGTACGAGGCGATAAACGCCGAAACCAGCAAGAACGCCTGTAGAGCGCCGTACCCGGTTCGGGGCGGCATGCCTTGGCGCGCTCTCATGTCAAGGTCCGCGGGTTCCTTTTGGGCGGCCTTGGTGCTCTTTTCAGAGGCCCACGTATCGGGACCTGTGGTGCGGGTTACCACTCTGGCTAGGGCGTCACGGCACAGCTCGCCCATGGCCGGCATCAGAGCGTGCACGCTAGGCCGCATGCCATCGCGGACGTACGCCATAAGCGCGCGCCATACGCTCCTACACAGGAGGCGCATCTCATGCTCATCGCGCACATTCATTTTCATGGTATCATAGAGCACAGCACATACGTTGTTGTACAATGTGGTATCGACGCCGGGAGGCACATCTTGCAAGGCGGCCGGCGCATCGGACTCGAGCAAGGCAAGCATATCGTCCCGCGAGAGACGTGCGATCCGAAGGCAGATGGGTGCCGCAGAGATAGTATGTCCGGAGATGGTCCGGAAGGCCGACCAAGGCAGCAGGGACACGTAGACGACCATCATGCGTCCCTGACAACGGGCCAGCTCGGGCAGCAGGGGCCACATCTCCCAGATATGCTCTGGCCATACATCGCGGGTACGTTCTGCGTCGTACACGGCGAACAGAAGCTTGGTCCGCTGCGCCACCAGGGACCGGAGGCGCTTGACAAAGGTGCCGGCATCCGTGCAGGCATCGCCGTGGTCGCCGAGCTGCCGCAGCACATGTGCAAAGAGCAGGCGTGAGGTGCACGAGACCAGCGGCGTGACGTGGGCTACTCGGATATGGGAATCCGCGCTTGCCTGTGTCTGCAGCGTATGTCGAACGAGACGAGACGCGTGTTGGGGGCTGTTGGGTGCGTGAATGAGCACGGACGGCGGGCTAGGCTGGTCCCACTAACGTTAGATGAGATGACGTACACTTCCTATGAGCTGCTCCAGGGTGTGTATGCTCTCGCGCCAGGCGCCCACGGCACACGGCACGGCGTTGTCAGGCATCGTCGCAAGGCACAGGCCGCGACAGGTGGAGGGCTACCAGAAATGGAGGTTACGGAAGAAATGGCCCATCGACAGGTTAGGGTCCGTGGGCTGGCCGCGAGCGGTAAGATGCATCTGCGCCGAGTGCCAGATGGTTGTCCATCCAATGCCGACGAAAGCGACGTTGGGCAGCAAGCGCGGCTTGACGGGCATCTTCCATGCCACCGCCTCGGCCTCGCTGTCCGGCAACGATGTGTCGAGCATCTTGTGGGGCAGCGCGGGCTCCAGACACGATGGGCGGCCGAGGCCGATCGCATCTGCATGGCCCGCATTGACTGCGCCGGCCATGCCGGTGCGCGTGCGGAAGCCGCCGGTGACAATGACGCGCATCTTCGAGTCCTGCGGCAGTGAGAGGCGCGCGCGGTGCGCAAAGCCGGTAAAGTAGCCTTCACGCTGCTGCGTGCGCTCCGAGAGCGGCTGTGCAAACGCCGGTGCCTCATACGATCCGCCGCTTACCTCGACAAAGTCCACCGTGCCCATCTCCGCGAGCCAGCGCACGTTCTGCAGGGCGTCGTCCTCGGTCTGGCCGCCCTTCATAAAGTCGCTCGAGTTGAGCTTGATGCCGACGGCAAACGACTTGCTCACATTCTTGCGCACGCCGTCGATAATCTCGCGGATGATACGGAAGCGGCCAGCGGCATCGCCACCGTACTCGTCCGTGCGCAGGTTCGTGCGCGGGTTGAGGAAGCTCGAGAGCAGGTAGCCATGCGCGCCATGCAGCTCCACGCCGTCAAAGCCGGCGCGCTCGAGCAGCATCGACGCATGCACAAATCGTTCGATAATGCCATGAATCTCCTCCACGGTGAGGGCGTGCGGCACACCGAACATGAGCCAGTCGAGCCAGCTCGGCTCCTTGCCGACCTGCATAGGCACCGCCGAGGGCGCCACGGACGGGACCCACGGCGGGCGGACGCTGCCGCGCATCGACTGGCGGCCACAGTGGACAAGCTGGGCCACCGCCAAAGGGCGCTGGCCGTCCGCAGGGGCGTGGTCAGCGCGCTCGTCGTCCACGTCAAAGCCCTTGGTGGCCCGTGCATACTTGGTGTAGGCCGCAAGCGCGCGCGCTTCTGCGTCGGTCTGGCCTGGATCGGGGATGACCATATCGAACATGATGCCAATGTGCCGGCGGTCCACGCCAATGTTGCCCGTAATGATCATGCCCCAGCCACCATCGGCCCACGCACGATACAGGCGATACACGTCGTCGTTCGGGTTGCCACCGCCAAACGTCGAGAGCATTTCTTCCAAGGGCGCTTTGACGAGGCGGTTGCGCAGTGAGGCGCCGCATGGCAGCGCAAGCGGGGCATCCAACGTTGTCACAGCGGAGGTCATGAGGCAAGGGCCGCTTGGGCCGCCCTGCCCTGGCCCAGCCTGTGGAGGAGTGGGTACAACTCCGCGGACCTCCGCTACGGCAGCTACGACGGGGGGTATCGGCCGTCGCTCCCGGGCCACCGCTCGGGCCGTGCGTGGAAGTAGCCCATGTTGGGGGCCGGGCGCATGGGCATGCGCGCCAACGGCGAGGTAGTAGCGTACGGGACTTCCGGCGCATAGCGTGCGTGAGGATCGGCTGGGAGGCCATACTTGGGCACGGGATAGTTGTACAGTCCCCTGGGCGGCACCGGCGGCGTATAGGTCGACGGCTCGCGATAGTATATCGGCACGGAGCCCTGCGGCATAGTCCCATACGGTGGGTTGCCGTACATCATGGGCGGCACAGGCGAGCGCATCGGGGTCCAGCTCGGCTCGGTGGGCGTGGACCGCGGCGGCGGCGCTGGAGCCACGGGCGTGCTAGTGCTCGGTGTAGGTGGCACGGGCGTCGCACTCGGCGGGCCCGCTGAGCGGTCCTCCTCGTCCGTTTCGTCGTCGTCTGCAGGCACGGGCTCCTGGACGGGCGACCCTGGCTCCTTGGGCGGCGGCGGCGGCGGGTGGCCTGGTGCCGGCCACCCCGTGATGCTGGCTTTCACTGCTCCGTCGGGCAGAGACTCGTACCACTGCTGCACGAACGCCAAGGCTGCCTGCGCCTTGTCGTCCCAAGACATTTGCGCGTGTTTCTGCGCGAGAGCCGCTGCTTCTTGGAAGTGCTCGCTCTCACTGGCATGCCGCGCGAAAAAGTTGCGTGTCTGCGCGGGCGTCTTGGCAGGGAACGATGCCGAGAGCGCGTGCCAGTCCTTGCCGTATGTGGCCAGTAGCCGCAAGAACTCGGCACGCTCTGTCATGGACCAGTGCGGGCCGCGCGAGCGGCTCTTGGGCTCCTCGCCGTCCTTGCTGCGTGCCTTGCGCTTCTTGGACTCGGGGCGTGCCGGCGCCGCGAGACCTGCGAGTGCCTCGAGCGCCTCGGCGGCTGCCAGGTCTCGCTCCGAGGCCGTCTCGGTCTCGGCCGCTGGCCGCTCACTTTCTGACTCGCGTTTCGGCTTGGGGGGTGCTTTGGCTCGTTTCGGCTTGGGCGGCGCCTCATCAGGGCGCCGCTTCGGCGTGGCATGCTTGTCGTCGTCCGCCAGCTCGGGATCCGTCGCAGCAATATCGGCCATGAGCGCGCTGCCTTTCGACTTGCTCGGGCGCGACTTGGACTTTTTCCGCCGCTCGCGATGGCGCGCGTGCAGAAGCGCCTTGTACCCTTCCAGGTGCTTGTGCAGGTAGTAGAACGCCACACACTGCTTGGCGGTCTTGTGAGGCAGCTTCTCGGCAATCCGCCCAAACTGCTTGGGGTATAGCACATAGCGCCGCGCAAAGATGGCCTTTTCTTCCTCGCTCCACACATCGGGGTCGAAGCTGTGGAAGTAGAAGTGCACCGGGTCGGCCACATAGCCATTGTCGTTGTCCAGCACACGCGGCTCGCGCAGATCCATATCAGGCACCGTCGCAGACGTCCGGGCAGCACGCACAGCTGGGTCCTGCATCTCGGCATTCTCGAGCGAGGCCAAAATCTCTTGGAACTCAGCCTCGGAGCGCACCACATCGCCGAAGCCGCCTCCCACACCGCCACGCCGGAAGGAGCGCGACGCAGGCGTCGCGAGTACGGACGAGCCCGCCATGGGCCCCTCTTCGGCGGCCGACGCACCTCGTTGCGCACGCTGCTCATACATTTGGTCGAGCTTATGGCAGTACTCGGTCCAGGCCTTGTGTTTGGCGCGGTACTCGGCTCGCAGTGCCTGCAGCTTGGCCTGGTATGCGCGCTCTCTCGCCTGGACTTGCGCATGAATGTGGTCGTGCACCGCGTCGGGGTCTGCCTGGATAGGCGCAGCCGCCGCCTTGGTCTCGGCGAGCGACGCCGGCTCACGCAGCGACTGAACAATGTCACGGTTCTCTCGCATAAGCTGCTGCACATGTTGCTCGGTCAGCGGGTACCGGAGCAGCATCTGCTGCGCCAGCACCTGAGTCGCCTTGCGCAGCTCATCGACATCGTGCGTCTCGACAGGCTTCTCAAGTGACTCGTGGCTCGATACCACGCTCGCAGATGCGGGCTCCACTGACTGGGTGGGCAGCGCGGTCGCCGGGGGTGGCGCAGGCACCTCGACCGATAGCGCCACCGGCTGAGGCGTCTTGGGCACCATCGGTGTGGGCGATGAGGCGAGCGGCACCTCCGGAGGCGGATGGGGGACACGCCGTGGCGCCTCGGTGTGCGGAGGCGTCCGCGAAGGTGGGCCACCGTTGGATGCGCTACTCGATGCATCCTCACTGGTCTCAGGCGCCGAAGCCTGCTTCGGGGTATCGTCCGGCATAGCGAGATCCGCGAGAAACTCGGTATGGGGTGCAGAGAGGGGGGCGACGACTTCGTTCGGTAGGTCGATCTGCATCGCGTTTGGGCTCGTGGCCTTGGCAGGCACGAAGGGCTCGGCCTCAGCCGCCGGCGGCATTGAGTCGTGGGGCGCTGTTACGTTAGCCTCAGGCTGCAGCGCCGACGCTGGCAGAGCAGGAGATCGGCTAGGCTCGGCCTTCACTGTAGGTCTCACATCCTCAGGCTGTCCATACATGTGCTCGGGTATGCAGGGGGCAGGGTCGGCATAAGGTCGATGCACGCGCAACTGGTCGAGGCCCGCACGGTCGTGGTCGTAGTAGGGGTGGTCACGCAGCGGCTTGAACGAGCGGCTGCGCTTCTCCCGCATCCCATCGCGCCCACGCCCGCGGTTCCGATCATGACGTGGCCGCCAGCGACCTGGGCCATGAGGGGCGTCCGATCCATCGAGCTCTGAGGCGCTGCCGAGCTCGGGCATTGCTGCGTCCTGCACATCGGACATGTGCGCAGCATGATCCAGAGATGGTGTGTCGCCGTTATGCGCACCTGCGTCCTTGTTGCCCGGCTCAGGAGGCGGCGCCGCCATCGTGCGCCCGACGTACGCGACAGGGCGGAGGGCCACGCGACGAAAACCGAGGCGCCCACGCCCGTGTCTCGGCCGAAGCAATGGGCCCAGCCGCAGCGAACAAGTGGCGTATGGTCGGCGAAGAGTGAGCCTCCCTCTTACTTCCAAAATGGCGATGAAGCGTATTAGCAAGGTTTGTTGGGAATGCTTATTGTGCAGGAGCTGGCCGACCTCGGTCGCGACCCACCGTCCAGCTGCAGTGCCGGTCCCACTGGCGACAACATGTTCCAGGTAAGTGCGACGGCTGTACTGACACGCAGTGGCAAGCTACGATCATGGGCCCCGTGTGTATTTCTTGACTAACATTCAGAGCGACTCGCCGTACTCGGGCGGTGTATTCTTCCTGTCGATCACCTTCCCTACGGACTACCCCTTCAAGCCCCCGAAGGTGTCCTTCTCGACCAAAATCTACCACCCGAACATCAATGCCAATGGCAGTATTTGCCTGGATATCCTGAGGGACCAATGGAGCCCGGCGCTGACCATTTCTAAGGGTACGCGTCACATGCTTACGCAGTCCTGCTGTCGATCTGCTCGATGCTTACTGGTATGTTGGGCGCCTGCTCACGCCTAGACCCCAACCCGGATGACCCGCTCGTGCCGGACATTGCGCACCTGTACAAGACGGACCGTGCGGCGTACGAAAACACAGCCCGCGAGTGGACCAGGAAGTAAGTATCCCGCCTTGTACATGCTAACCCTAGGTACGCTATGTAGGACCATTGAGATAGTGTCAGTAGACGAACGAGTCGTTCATGCGCACTATGGCATGTGCTTGGGATATCCTAGTAGCATAGTTACTGCGTCTTGCGCGTGCTAGCCTTAGTACCCTTGTATGTGCCGCGGTAAACTGTCGAGGTTAGTAGGGGGACGTACACAGAATAAACAAGAACAGGTAGCTGGTTAGGACGGCTACGCCCAAGCCCGCCGCAAGAGGCGAGCCGTCACATGGGCCCACGGAGGGCAAGTTGAGTGACAGTTTCGAGACCGCGTGGTTGTACCAAGCGTAGAAGCAGAACACGAGGTCGATTATAAACTGGAGGATTTGGCCTGTGGTGATCCACTTCTTCCACGGGCAGCGGATGCCCAGAGTGGCCATGGCATAGTAGCCGTACATGATCACATGCACAGCCAGGTTCATGGTGATAACGACCCACGACACAGGTGTCTCGTACTTAATTTGCGAGTAGCACAGCGCAGCCGTAGCCATGTGGTGATACACATGCAGGAACATGAGCTTCTTTTTCTTGATCACGAGGAAAAACGTGTCGATGAACTCCCAGTACTTGAAGTAGTAGTTGATGATGTGGTACATTTCGACAAGGTAGTAAACCTTAAACGAGCACAGCGTGGGATGCACGCCGTGCGACATAAGGAACGGGATCGTGCGCTCCAGGTAGAGCACTAGGAGGATCAGACTGCCCAACGAGAGAAGCAGGTTGTGCAGCAGGAAAGGCAGACGCAGCCAGTGCGCCGGCACCGCCGGGAAATGGCGCATTACCTGCTGCCCACCCAGGACGACCAACAGGTAGCCTGCAGCGGCCAGGACGACCTCCGTAGGCGTCGAAAAAGGCGTCACGCCCGGCTGCCAGCTTTGGATGGGACGTGTCGCCTCTCTAACAGACGCGGGGACGAGCGCGAGCAGGTATGAATCGATCATGAAGAGCCGTTACCACAGACGTGCGGCTCAGGGGAGTCGACGTTCTTAAGGGATGTGAAGAAATATTGCTGATTGGCCCAGGAATCTTTCATGCATCGGTAATCGGCGAGAGGTGCTACGATTGGCCCAGGAAAATAGACTTGGAATCATGCCAACCAAATGAATGAAGTCACGTGCCTATGTAGTCTCCGCCGCGATGCGCAGTCGTCGGTCGAACTTTACTGGACCTTGGTCTTGGCCGCTGGAGATCTCTTGTAGGTGTCCTTATAGACTGGTGTGAGATATGCATACGTACAAATAATAAACAAGAATAGGTAGCTTGCCAAGATTGCCAAGCCTGAGAAGGCCGCCCCCGGCCGTCCGTGGCAGTAGCGCACGTGCGGGAGCCAGCTTGCGTACTTGGCTATGTAGTGGTTGTAGACTGGGTCAGCAGCCAAGCACGTACTTCCGTACACGCACACAGCGACATCAATGACAAACTGGATGATCTGGCCGGTGGTGATCCACTTCTTCCACGGGCAGCGGATACCGACGCTGGCCATGGCATAGTAGCCGTACATGATCACATGCACGGCCAGGTTCAGCGAGATGATCACCCACGACAGCGTAGTCTCGTTGACAATCTGCGAGTAGCACAGCGCGGCCGTCGCCATGTGGTGGTACACATGCAGGAACATGAGCTTCTTTTTCTTAATCACGAGGAAAAAAGTGTCGACAAACTCCCAGTACTTGAAGTAGTAGTTGAGGATGTGATACATCTCAACGTCGTGGAAATGGGGGCCGTAGCAGAGGGCTTCGTGCATGCCATACTTCCCAATAAAGTCAAACTCCTTCTCGAGATACAGCACTAGGAGCACCAGGCTCGCTAATGAAAGCAGCATATTGTGGAAGAAGAAGGGCCACTTGACCAGGCTCGCGGGCACCGGCGAGAAAGAGCGCATGATCGCCTGGCCGCCAAGCACCATCACCACATACGAGACCGATGCCGCGACCACAGACGCCAGCGATGACATGGGCGTTACGCCCTCCTGCCAGGAGTGGATCGGAGCCGTCCACTGCAAAATGCACGCAGGCAGGTGGTTCGCGATCAGTTCAGCCAGCACCATGGTGGAGACAACCCACTGCCTCGCGAAGACGGGCGGCCCCCCACCTGTTACATAAGCATCCGCCATGCCCTTGCGAAGGTGCGCCATGGCGCCGGCAGCGCGTGCGTGGACCGTAGCTGGCCGCTGGGGCGCGCGCTCGACACACGGGCAGCTGTGCGCGCTGCCGACACCGTGGCGCGGCACCGTGGCTGCAGCCTCCGTGTCGCATACCGTCCTCGTGGACGGCGACCAGGTGCTGGCCGCCGGGCAGAACGGCGCGGGGCAGCTCGGCACGCAGACCACCTGCTCCGAGCACTGGCACGTTGCTGCGTGGCAGGCACCGGAGCCGATCCAGTATGCGGCGGCGGGCATGGGCTTTACCGTGCTAGGCGCCCCGCGTGCGCTGTATGCGTGTGGCACGAATGTGCGGGGCCAGCTAGGAGGCGGCACCGCCCTGGAGCACAGCACCCTCGTGCGACTTCCGTGGCCTCGCGATGCAGCCATTGAGGGCGTCGCAGCCGGCCTCGATCACGCGCTCGTGCTCACACGCGATGCGGCCGGGGTCCAAAGCGTCTATGCATGGGGCCTCAACACAGACGGACAGCTTGGCGACCCGAGCGCAGGCGCATGGACCCCGGTGCTGCGGCGCGCTGCGATACCACTCGGGCCTAAGGAGCGCCTCGTGCGTGTCGCAGCCGGTGGCGATACGTCTGCGGCGCTCACGGACCATGGGCGCCTCTTCGTGTGGGGCAACACCGAGTATGGCCAGGCGCTGCAGCCCACGAGCCCGGCCGAGCAGGAGGCGGTACCCGTGCTGGCCACAGCGCTACCGCCGCGCATCTGCGATGTGCAGCTAGGCGGCAGCTTTGTGCTGCTACTCGACGGTACGTGCGACAAGGCCGCAAGGATGTAACGAGGGACCGACCGACCAAGGACGATACCCCATGCTAGCGGCGTGGGAGTCTACGGCGCGTGCTGTGGCCTGCCCAGGCCGTGTCCTCTCTGAGCGGCCAAGTGTGGACAAGCTAACCGCAGATGATGGCACACTCCATGCCGCTGGCTATGGCGCCACTGGGCACCCGGGCACGGCACACACGCCTGTGCCGCTCCCCCTTGGCGAGCGCATCGTGCGCGTACATGCAGGGCTGCACTATGCAGCAGCCATTACCGAGGACGGTCACCTGTATACATGGGGTCTCGATACGCCGGAGGGACGCCTCGCGCAAGGCTCCCTCGCTGACCGGCGCGTACAGCGGCCGCGACGCGTGGCGGCCGCGGCAGGCGCCGTCGACGTAGTCTGCGGAGGGGCAAGTCTTCTGGTGCGGTCCGCAGCCGCCTAATCGATGCCGTGGTATATACTCTGCGTAGGGGGGGCGCAGGCATGCGGTATCTTGGCAAACAATGGCTCGAAGGCGGCCTTGAGCTTCCTGCGCCGCTGCAAAGCCTCAGGTAGCGCGTCTGGCTGAGTCGGCCGGCTGGGTCCGGCGTCCGGCTCGTTCTTGCGCTTCTTGCCAGCACTGGCTTTAAGTTGGCGCGTGCGCTTCGTCCATGACGCTTCAATCTCGCGCTCCGCGGCCTGTAGGCATGCGAGGTAGTCCTGGTACGCCATATAGTCTTTGGCGACCTGGAAGAGCCGCGCCTTGCGCTGCTCGTTCGAGCGGATCTGGTGCCGCAGCTTCTCCTGCGCGAGGCGCAGCGCACTTGCGATGGGGCCGTCAGCATGCTCGTCAAAGTGCGTCGATGCGCCGGGCTCGAGCAGCCCCACAGCCTCACACGCCTGCCGCGCCTGGGCCTCCATATCCGCGAGCGACTTGTGCGCGTCCGGCGGGGGCAGCAGCGGCACCTTATCGTCGCTCGCGCAGCTCGTGTAGCTGCTGCCGCTGTGTGTACTCTGCATGGCCAGCGAAGCAGGCGCGCTCGCCGCGCTCGCGCCGTCCTCTGGTAGCAGCAGCGACGAGGCGAGGCGTTCCATCAGTGGGCCCCCGCACAGCGTGCGACTGTACATATCCGCATCCGTCAGTGCATCGAGCGACGCGGAGCTGGGTAGCAGCGGCTCGGGAGCCGCGCGCGGCGCAGGCGGAGGAGGCACGGTGCTCGCATGGCCGCCGTCCATAGCACGCAGCACACCGAGCAGTTCCGCATCCTCTTTCTCCCACACAGTGCGGTAGTGAGGACCCAGCTCAGGGAATTGGAACGGCGCCGGATCATCTGCGCGACTCGAGAGCCACGCGAGATCGTCTTCAGTCACCGGCTTAAAGTACGCGTCGGCAAAGTTGAAGAAGGTCGTCGCAGGCACCTGCGCCGCCTCCTTGGCCGGCCGCGCGCGCGCTGTGTCTTTGGGCGCGCTCGGCGCCTCAGGCACTGCCTCGCCCACCGAGTACACCGACTCGCGGTCGCGCCAGTCGCACTGAGAAAAGTCTTCGTGGACGTCATTCGGGTGAGTAGGGTACGGCTTGGGTAGGCGAATCGGCTCGCACTTGGGCAAGACTGACCCCTCCGGCTCTGGCGGCACGTCCCAGCTGAAGGTCGTGCTGTCAAAAAAGGTATCGCCATGCAGGTCAATGCCCGTAGCCGGCGGCGCAGGTACAGGCCGCAGCTCTGTGCGGGCGCCGCGCGTGTCGCTGGGCTGTGTGAGGCGCAGCTTCACGCCCAGGGGCGGCCGCTGCATCTTGCTACGCTGCACACTGAGCGCCACTTCGCTGTCGGCGTCAGAGAGAATCTCTGCACTTTCAGATACACTAGCTGGCACACTCTCTGGCCCGTTGGCCTTCCGCCGTGCCTTGCCGCGGCCATACGTGCGGCCCACACTCCCGCGCCGCCGCGCATCGTCCGGCGCCCACTCGGTGTCCGAGCCACTCTCCGACTTGGTCGGCGATGACGTCTCCGGCACGCGTGCATCATCCTCTGACTTGATATCGCGGCCCCTCGCGCGCATTTCGCTCGCCTTCCCAGGGCGTTCGCACGCGAGCGTCTGTGCCCGAGCCTCTGCATCCTGCTGAAGAGCATGCAGGTGCTGCGCGAGCACGCTCAGCTCGTCAACCGAGGGAATGGTCCCTGCAGTCGTCCCCGCCGCGCCCACATACTTGCGCCACACAGGCACGGCGCTGCTCCGGAACGTCGCCGGCACGCCAGCGGCCGGCATCGTCGCTGGACGACGACGCGCGGCGGCCGTGAGCAGCACGTGAAGGCATCACGTGTTCTTATCTTCCTTTACCGGCGCCGTACGGCCGGGTCTCCCTTCACCATGGCAGAGCCGGGCGCGCCAAACGGCTACTTGGACCCGTCGCAGGGCAATGCGCTCGTGTACAGCACGCTATGTGGTTTCATGCTGATTGGTCTTTGGGCTGGCTACAACACGCGCAGCAAGCGCGATTTTATTAGTGGTGTGCGAACACAGTCAGGTATGTGAACGACGCTTACCGCAGCGGGGCCGCTGGCGCTGAACTGGATTGCGTCGAGTGCGTGTGGATGGTAAGACACAGAGGTCGTCCCGATTCGGGACGAGCGCCGCATGGCGCTAGGTGATGCAGATACGGGTGCCTAGTCTTGCTCTGCCTTGCGGCTCAGGCATGCACAGCAGCCCGAGCCGGGGACTATGGCTGAGATAATACCGTTCTGCCGCGCGCCCTCGGGCCCGGCTAGTACCTGATCGAGGTCATGCTCGCGAAGGGAATCTGTGTTGCACCAATGGCGTGACAGTACTAACATTCAGATATGTCGTCGTCGCTCCTGGAGAGTTACCCACAGATGGCATTGATTCCTGGCGCTGGTCTCTTTGGTCTCGCGGCGTACGCATTTGCGACGATTGCGCCGGTGTGGGCGTTTGGACTACTCGGCCCGCTGATCCGCCGCGTGTGCCCCGACGGGTTTACGCTGTCCGAGTACATCCGCCGGCGCTTTGGCTGGCCGGTCGGGGTGTTTAGTGCGCTTGTGTTCATTGGCTTCATGTTCTGCTTCATGATCGTGGAGCTGAATACGTATGGCCTCATCGTGCAGACGATTGTGCCGAGCATGAGCAAGATTATCCCGCCGCTGATCATTGCTATCACGACGACCATCTACACCATGTACGGCGGTTTTAAGGCATCGCTATGGACGGACAACTTTAATGCCGTCGTCGTCGTCGTGTTCATCATCATCGGCGCCGTCATGTTCTCCGTGAAGCTTGATCTGGACTCGGAGCGCGTGCACGACCCGCGGTTGCTCGGTGCACATGCTTTTGGCGGTGAGCTGTGGTACATTCTGACTGTGTCGATCGTCTTTGCGCAGATGTTCAACCAGGGGTTTTGGCAGCGTGCGTTCGCGTCCAAGACGAATATGGGCCTGTACGTGTCTGTGGCGCTCGCGTCGATCCCGCTATTTGCCATCTGTTTCCTAGTGGGTATGGCAGGACCGCTTGCATACTGGGCGCACGTCCAGGAGCTGCCGAACGACGAGGATGACGGCTCAAATGCCCTCTTCAACGCGCTGCTGTACATGCCCAAGTGGGTGCATGGCTTGGTGTTGGTGCTCACGGGAGTGCTCTCGTCGAGCGCGTACGACACGTTCCAGTCGGCACAGATCAGTGTGATACAAAGTGACTTGTTTTTGGGCCGCCTGAACATTTGGTGGTGCCGCGTGCTCCTGCTCCTGCTGAATGTGCCATGTGTCGTCCTGGCGCTCATCCAGATCGATATCCTGCAAGTATTTCTCATTGCCGATCTGGCGGGTCTTGCGGTCATCCCCGCCGTGTTCATGGGTCTGATCCCCGGCTTTGACGTATTCAATGGTTTCGACGTCGTTGTGGGTGGCTGTGGCGGCTTCCTGACCGTGTTCGTCTTTGGCACGATTTACTACCATGGCGATGCGATTCGTGGCGGCCAGCTGATTGGTCTCCCAGATGGGCTCTACGGTGTCGATGCGGATGCGAGTGATTACAGTGTGATTGGTGCATTCCTTGCCGCGCCGGTTGGCGACCTTTGCTTTGCGCTCGCCTCGTGTGGCCTGCGCATCCTGGTCGGCTGGGCATATGCGCGCTACACGAACCAGCCATTCACCATGCTACAAAAGCGTGAGGAGTACCGCATGGATAAGTACGTGCTCGACGAGGACCGCCCCGTGGGCTTCGCGCACAAGTTCACGAACCCCGAGGACGGCCACCGCCTCGATTCTACCACGAACGAAAGCAACGAGTTCGTCTCAGCGCTGCACTCGTCGCAGCCACGCACTTTTCTCTCGCGCCTGTGGGGCCATTCCGACAGTGCAGACGACGCCGAGCTGGACATGCCGGCGAAGAAAGACACGTGGGAGGAAGCAGAAGAGCACGAGCACGCCGCGGATACCGGCGTGCCGACGCTGGAAAACAAAATCTAATCTGGTCATAGAGGAGAGGGTCTGGCATGCACACCTTACATTCCGTAGATTCTATACTTGTGTGCGTGCTCGCTTATCTGGTACATCGACGTGCGTCGCCGCACTCAGTGGCTGCACCACATCTGTAACGGCGCCGCGCGCTTCGGTCGAGTCGAGCTCGTCGATGGGGCCAGATGGGACGCCGAGCCCTTCCGACACAGGGGCGGCGCCCGCGCCGCCAGCGCCGCTCGCGTGCACGGTCGGCGTTGCCAGGAAAGGAATGGGTGCATACATGGGTGTGGTCTCCGAGCTCGCGCGCACGCGAAAGGCAGGGGAGCCGGGTGTGTCCGGCCCACTGGGCGCATGGGGCACAGGCGATACAGCGAGCACGCGCGAGAGCGCTGCGAGGTACTTGGACCGCGTGTGGTAATGTGCCTGTGGCTCGATAAGCAGCTCAGCGAGGCGCTGCATGGTAAAGGGCGGCTCGTCAAACTCGTCCAGCATCGCACACACATCGCCACAGACGCGCTCCAGGGAGGAGCCCTCCAGCACAGTATCCCAAGTCGGCGCATCTTCATTTGGTGGTGCGGCGAGTGCGGGGAAAAAGTCCTGCCAGTCCTTCTCATGGATTTCGTGCTCCGTTACGAGCAGGTCCCATGCGGCGCCGCGCGCCTCGGGCTGCTCGCGCAGCAGAGGGGCTAGGGGCGCGGCGCGGTGCAGAATCGGTGCGGCGTGCGCGTCAAATGCATCGACGTTCAGGCCGTTAGTGCCGCGAACGTACCTCGCGGATCCACGTCTTGAGCGCGTCCCGCAGCTCGGGCCACGGAGTCCCCCTGCTGAGACTGGACGCAGCGCACGCGTGGTCGAGATCGCCAGCGGCCCATGCACGGACCGTATCGCGTTGGTCTGGCGTAAGAGGCGCAACCTACCCTGCGTGATGCGCGCCGGCCGCGGAGCGCCGGCCGTCTCGTCCGCCATGGTGCGTCGTGGTGCAGCGTGGGCGGCGGGCCACGTGTGGAGGCTGAAGTGGAGCGGCGGTCGCAGCGAAGATGACGACGGGCGATGACGTCGCTCAGCCAGGACAAATGGATCGGGCTCATGCTGGCCATGAGCTCGAGTGCAGCGATTGGCACGAGTTTTATCATTACAAAGAAGGTGTGTGCGCATCCCTGATGCCAGGGTCTGATGGCCGCCTCGCATGCCGATGGCCTCGCCTCGGATCGGCTGGCGTACCTGGCGAATCCTGTGTGGTGGGCCGGCATGGCAACGAGTACGTATGCATGGCTGACCGCAGTGGTTGTGGGTGAAGGTGTGTTTTTGTTTCTGACGCAGTCGCGAACTTTGTGGCGTACACGTTTGCGCCGCCCATCCTAGTGACGCCGCTGGGCGCACTCAGCGTGCTGGTCGGTGCCGTGCTCGCGTCGTTCCTCCTGCATGAGCGGCTTGGCAAGCTTGGCATCATTGGGTGTGCGCTGTGCCTCACTGGCACCGTCGTGATCGTCGTCAACGCGCCCGAGGACCGCGAGATCCAGACGGTCGACGAGATTCTCGCGTTCGCGATGCGCGCGCCCTTCCTCACGTACTGTGCTTTTGTCGCCATCTTCTCGACGTACATGGTGCTGCGCATCGTCCCGCGGTATGGGCGTACGACGCCGGTCGTTTACCTGTCTGTCTGCTCGCTCGTCGGCTCCATTTCCGTCATGAGCGTCAAGGCGTTCGGCGTGGCCCTGCGGCTCACGCTAAACGGCAGCAACCAGTTCACGCACATTTCGACGTATGCATTTGGTCTCATGGTCGCCCTGTGCATCATGATCCAGATGAACTACTTCAACCGCGCGCTCGATCAGTTCTCCACGAACGTGGTCAACCCCATCTACTATGTCATGTTCACCACGTCGACCATCACTGCATCCGTGCTACTCTTCCAGGGATTCGATACGAGTGCCCCGGCAGCCGTCTCACTGATCGGCGGCTTTATCGTCACATTCGTCGGTGTATACCTCCTCAACATCAAGGGCGACTATGCGCCTGACCAGCACCACGGCGCGTACGAGGCACTACCGCGCTCCCTCGAGCTCCGCGGTGGGCCACCGAGCCACGGCCACGAAGCGCCGGCGCCCTTCGTCCTAGACGAGGCCGACGCTGCGCACGATGCGTACCCTCTGGACGCCTACCCTGAGCGGCCCGCCCCGTAGGTCCTCTGCGTTTGTATAGGAAATATGCCGCGTCCTCGCGCCGCCGCTGCCTGCTGCGACGCACGCGCCATGCTCCGTCGGCGGCCTGCCCCGCCAGGGCCCGGCCAGGGCCCGCCGCCCCTGTCGCCGTTCGAGACGTGGATCGCGCTCCCGATATTATTCACAGCTTGTGTGTACAACACACTGCAGCTCGTACCTGTCGCTGCGCTGCCGTCGTCGGTCGCGCGCGTACTGGGCTATCCGAGCGATCTCTTCCGGCTTGCGCGCCTCGCAACGACGACGCCGACGCGCGAGCTGCGTGAGGCACTCGCACCGGAGGGCTGGCTGGCCAGCGCATCGATCGTGCGGCTGTGGCGCGCAAACTACGGGGCGCAGGCCATCGAGAACCTGCTGTGGCGCCTCTCGAGTGTGGACGGCCGTGTACGTGGTGTCTACTTATGCAGAAACTCTACCTCGTTCTGGGCGCCGAGCCGCTCATGGCGTGTGCCTTTTGCGCGTCGGACGCCGAGTACAAGGCGTATGCAATCTACCGGGTGCTCAGTGTCTACCTGGCACACGCATGGGTGCTTGCGCTCCTCACCATGCCGGCCTTCGGAACGCTTGCTACGCTCATGGACTATGTACTACAGCGCGGCCACGTCGCGCCGGCGGACGAATTGCGTCCTGTGCGCACGCGCGCGCACATGCGCGTCGTTGCACTCGCTGCACTCGCCGCGCTCAGTGCGATCGACATTGCGCGCATCCTATGGGCCACGGATGTGCCCGTGCAGGGCATCTGGCAGCACGTACGTACCGCTGGCTTACACAGTGGCATGCCAACGCACATTTGTTGCGGCACATGCTTCTATCGCTCCTGCTCACGCTTGTGTGGATTTGTACGCGCGTGCAGCTCCCGGCGGTCAAAGTCATGCACGCGCTCCAGGCCATGTCGGCGGTTTCTGGCGCCGTCGAGTCAAGAGCGTCGGCGGCCGCGAGCCGCCGTGCCGATACGACACGCGCCGACTCCAACGCCTCGGACGCGGTGCCACGTGCCCCTTTATAGCCGCATTTACGACTGCTCCCATCGAGGCCGTGCCCCATGCCGCATCGTCCTGCCGAAGTAATTGACATGACACATCTGGGCGAGGCAGAGTCGCAGGCGTTCCTGCGTCCCTGGACCCGCGACGTACAAAACCGGTCGTTTGGGTTGTATCTGCGGCCACAATTAAATTTGCTGCAGGTCAATGCTCTTGCCTCGCTCGTCCTCTTTGGCGCGCTCAGCTGGTACTTTTACGTGCCGTCGACGTTATATTTATACCTGGTTTTAGTCTGCTTCACATGCCCATTCCTCGTGGTGTGCCGCCTTGGTTGGCCGTCCAGCCATGCGACGTCGTCGCATTACGCCCTTGTGCCTGGCATGGTTTTGCTCTTTGTCGCACTATGCGTAGTGCGGGGCTGGTCGCCCACGCCAAACGTGCCTGCTGAGTGGCACCGACCGTCAGGGGACACGTACTATATCGCGTCGCTTCTGTACAACTCGGAGCGCATCCTTCCTCACTACAGCGATGCCCTGTTGCGTCTTACCGACGAGCTGGGACATGACGCTGTGTTTGTATCCATCTTTGAGAACGACTCGAAAGATCGCTCCCCTTTCCTTCTAGACCAACTGCGCACGGAGCTTCGTGCGCGCGGCGTACGCTTCAATATCACTACCACGA
This sequence comes from Malassezia sympodialis ATCC 42132, assembly GCF_000349305.1. NCBI lineage: Eukaryota > Fungi > Basidiomycota > Malasseziomycetes > Malasseziales > Malasseziaceae > Malassezia > Malassezia sympodialis. The sequence goes on along the minus strand of NW_017387814.1, from coordinate 96,312 downwards.
CGCTGCCCAAGGAAGTGCGTCGCGCTGAGCGTATCGAACGTCTGTCGTACATACGCAATCGAGCCATGGACCCCTTGTACGGAGAAGTGCGTAGTGGTCTGCACGGGCGCCCTTTTGACAAGGTCATATGGATCAACGATATCCTGTTCAAGCCGGGTATGTGCACGCTGCTGACACAGACGCCGTTCATACCCTCTTGCACACGGCGAACGGGCAATTCGACCAAGTGTGTGGGCTTGACTACTTCTGGCTCGGATTCTACGACACATGGGTCTTGCGGGACACGCAAGGCAAGACAGTGCGCCCACTGTACCCCTACTTCCGCTCGAAAAATGACCGCGACGACGTACAGGCCCAGCGGCCGCTCCCCGTAAACGCCTGTTGGAACGGGCTTACCGTGATGGATGCACGCTGGTTCACAAGTGGTTCCCGGGCGCCTGCATCTGAGTATGTGACAAACGGACCTGTGGTCGCGACGCTGCCTCCCCCGCCGCTGGAGCGCGACGATGGTTACGATGTCGCAGCGAAGCTGCCGCTCCGGTTCCGACCGTGCTCACAGTGCAATGCATCCGAGTCGCTCCTCATTAGCCTCGACATGCACCGGCTGGCCCACCCTAAGCGCCCTCGCATCTATGTCCATCCAGGCGTCAAGGTCATGTACGACTACCCGGCTTACTACTTGTACCATCACATTCTCAAATGGTACGTCGTGCAGCCATGGAGCTACATATGGGAGACGTGGATGGAGCGCCGCCTCTTTAGTTGGATCGCCGACCTTGGCCTACGCCGCGATCCCTGCGTGCCCCTTTTCCAGCTCATGTGGTCCCCCGAGCCGGCGCCGCGCCCGGTGCCGTCGTCCTAGCGCCGGCCGTTGCTCCACATGTGACTCGCACGTGGAGCGGTTGGCACTTGTCACGCATGGACCGCGTGGCTCCTCCACGCCGGGCCCACCACCACCACCGAGCGAGGGCCGCCGACGTCGGTGCTGCGCTGTGTGATCATAGGCACGATTCGTGTATACTTCACTATACCCATACTGGGCTACAATGGCTGATACATCCTACCTTTCTGTATGTGATTGCGTCTGACCGTGCAGACAACAGCGGATGCCATGAGCTCGTCGAACCCGGCGGGCAAGATCTCCGAGTCGAATACCGGCGTGTCGTCCGCAGGCGCGGGGCCCAAAACGGACACGATCAAGTCGTCGGCCATCGATGAAGCATCGATGCGCGCGCTGACGGCCATGGATGTACGTGGCCTCTATTGACCGCAGTGTGGCCTGCCGCTCATGGACGAGCGCCTCAAGCAAAGTATCGATTCGGCGCGCGAGGCCATGGCGTTCCTCAAGAAGCGTGCGGCGCTCGAGGAGGAGTATGGCCACGGCATAAAAAAGCTCACGCGGGCATCGCTGTCCGAGTACTCGAGCAACGAGAACCGCGCAGGGTGCGTTGTCCCCACTCACACAGCACCTACGGGACCAGCTGGACCAACATGCTCAAAAACCAGGACGCCGTGAGCGAGAACCATTTCCGCTTCGCGACCAAGCTCACGGCGATCAGTGACGATATTGCCATGCTGGTGCGGGACGCGGAGCAGGCGCGCCGCCAGCACCGCGACCAGGGCTTCCGGTACGAGAAGGCGCTGCTCGATGCGGAAGCAAATGTCGACAAGGCGCGCGCGCGCTTTGACACGGCTGCCGAGGAGCTCGAGCGGGTCATGCTCGTGAAGCAGGGCGACGCGGCGCGCGCCGCGGACATGACGCTGGGCACGTTGGGCAACAAGCGCACGCTGCCTATGCCGTTTGCCAAGGGCAGCCTGTTCAAGAACAAGAACCCCCAGCAAATCTTGCGGCACGAGGAAGAGTTCCGCCTGAAGAAGAACAATGCACACGAGACGCTGCGCGGCGAGTCGCAGTCGACCGAGAGTGTGCGGCAGGAATATTTCCAGCAGCAGCTGCCTCAGATTCTGCGGGCGTTCAAGGAATCCCTCGATGAAATTGATACCGGCCTGCAGTTCCAGCTCATGCGGTATGCATTCCTGTACGAGAGCATCGTGCTGAGCGACGGCCTCCTGGTGAACCCGCTCGGGAGCAAGTCGAGCTTGCCGGGGCTGCGCGACGGCGTGGCGTCGATCAATAATGCCGCGGACTTTAAGGACTTTATGCAAAACTACGAACTTGCGCGTCGGGGCAAGGACATACGCGGGCCGCACCGCCACAACCCTTACGACGAGGCGACACTCGGGCAGATTATGCACCAGAGCACATTGGCCGGGCGGCCTGCCGACGATCCTGCGCATTCGAGGGCCGTGTTCGGTGTGGATTTGGAGACACAGCTCCTGCGCGATGGCGTCGAGGTCCCGCCGGTACTGGAGATTTGTGCAGATGCCATTGAGCGCGTCGGGATCCAGAACATGGGCATCTATCGCCTGTCGGGTACCACGTCGCGCGTGCAGAAGCTCAAGGCCAAGTTCGACCACGACTGGTCGACGGTGGATCTCCTGAGTGACGAGGCAATCCAGGATATCAACATTGTAGCGGGCTGTCTCAAGCTGTGGTTCCGCGAGCTGCCCGAGCCGCTGCTCACGTACCAGCTATACCCGGCCTTTATCGAGGCCTCGAAGATTGAAAACGAATACCTGCGGCAGGTCCGCCTGCACGAGCAAGTGAATGAGCTGCCGGACGCCAACTACGCGACACTGCGCTTCCTCATGGCGCATCTTGACCGGATCCGCGCCCACGAGTCGGAGAACCAGATGACTGCACACAACCTTGCGATTGTGTTTGGCCCGACGCTCCTGCGCTCGCCCAACGAGGCGCAAGTGGCCGGGGCGAGTGGCGGCAACCCGGCATACCTGCAGGAAATGACCTACCAGTGCGTCGCCATCGAGACGATCCTCGACAAGTACCGCGATATCTTTGTCGAGGCCGACGAGGAGTAGTGTCCACATAGCACGTTCATCTACAAACAGTGAAAGTTATATGTGGATGGGGGAGCGCAGACGAGCCACAGACTCGCCGGGAGAGGGGACGGAATACGCTTAGTCGAAGAGACCGAAGCCCATGTCGTCGTCCGACTCCTCCTTCTCCTCCTCCTTCTTCTCCTCAGCGGCAGGAGCCTCGTCACCGCCAGCCGCGGCACCACCGGCGGCCGGGGCGGCAGCGACGGCACCACCCGAGGGCACCGAGGCAAGCTTCTCCTTGCCCTCGGCGATCACATCGGCAACGTTCTTGCCGTCGAGCTCAGCGACGAGCTTGTCGAGGCGCTCAGCGTCGGCCTCAATACCGACAGTGCTCAGCAGGCCCTTGACGTCGTCAGCAGTAGGAGCCGACTCCTTGGCGAGAGAAAGCAGCAGAAAAGCGGCGATGTGCTTCATTCTTAGTTACTTTTGATAGATCAGGTACCACAAATCCGCGTTGTACGCTTTGGTCCGGTCCGGAAGACTTGAGGATAAGGAGACCCAGCGGCGCGCGCGGCAGGCAAGGAACGTCTTCGTTTAGATCACGTGATAAACTGGAAAACTGTAGCGCACGTGAGGCACCGCACTCTTTGCGTGGGCTGACGTGCACTCTCTTCTCACCCACACAAGCTCGTCGAAGATGTGCGTAGGCCTCGCCGGGGCACACATACCGTCTCTACGGCGCATGTGTGCCCTGTGTAACAAAGAATAGTATGCTGACACAGAGCAGGGATGACTACGACGCTGCCGCTGCCGCTGAGCTGAAGCGCAAGCGCACCTTCCGCAAGTTCTCGTACCGTGGTGTCGACCTCGACGACCTCCTTGACCTCTCGAATGAGGACTTTGTCAAGCTGGTCCACGCCCGTGCCCGCAGGCGCTTCTCTCGTGGCCTGAAGCGCAAGCCCATGGCCCTCATCAAGAAGCTCCGCAAGGCCAAGAAGGAGGCTCCGCCGAACGAGAAGCCCGCGGTCGTGCGCACTCACATGCGTGACATGATCGTGGTGCCGGAAATGATCGGCTCAGTCATTGGTATCTACAACGGCAAGGTGCGTTGCATCCCTCTGACTTTCAGGTCTTTACGACAGTGGAGATCAAGCCCGAGATGACGGGTCACTACCTCGGCGAGTTCGCTATCAGCTACATCCCTACCCGCCACGGTAAGGGTAGCCTGGGCAAGGATGCGTACGTACGAACACCCGATCTCCGCTAACCCAACAGGAGCCGCTTCATCCCTCTGTACTAAGCGAGGGACCCTGGTCCATGCATACGCATACCATGAGCTCTGTATACTGCTCCTGATAGCATAGATCCTCCCCATCGGGGTACTGCCTCTATGGCGCTAAAAATGCAAAGCCTTGCTTGACGAACTTGCTCGATCATAGTGGGACCGACGTCTGGTGGGGTGTAGGTCACGTGTAGTTGAGGAGGCTATGGCAGCGACGCACCGCGTTGTTGACGCGTCACGGCCGGCGGCGCGCCTTTTGCGCAGCATGGATGCTGCGCACGCTGAGCCGTGCCGAGTATGGATCATGCTCCTCGATAAATGGACTGAGGATGCGCGCGCCCGCGGAGCCAAGTCGGCTACAGCCTACTTCAAAGCACAACGCGCGCTGTCCGAGTGCACGGACACTCTCACACATCCATGCGAAACCGTGCGTCTGAAAGGCATTGGCGATTCGATCGCTCGCCGCTTGGAGGTCGAGTACGAGCAATGGTGTCGAGAAAACGACCGAGAGCCACCCCAACGGCGTATGTACTAACAACTGACTCAGCCTCTGCCGGCAACACGAACGATACATCCACACCGGCCCCAGTGCGTGCGCGAAAGCAGCGGAGAACGAAGGAGTACATTCCCGCCCTTCGCTCAGGAGCGCATGGGATTTTGGTCGGGCTCTATACCAAGGTCGTGGATGAGAGAGACGAGGAGGCCCAGGTCGGCAAAGCCGAGCTGATCGCACGCGCACAGCCCTTCTGCGACAAAGACTACAATGTTCCCAGCAGCGGTGGCAACCATGTAGGACCACGCTCCTTGCGTCTTCATGGCACGTCGTCCGCGAGTCAGTCTGCTGGGCTGTCGCGTCGTGCGTTTACTACGGCATGGGCTGGCATGAAAACACTGATCGACAAGGGCTACGTATACCGCCAAGGTAACCCCCCGCTCTTCTCTCTGAGTTCTCAAGGCTGGCAAGTAGCGCAGGCCCTGGCCACGGCCGAGGGCGTCGCAAAACCGCCCAGCCAGGACGCCACACAGGACCCCGCCGCCGAGCCCACGGAGGCTCAGTCGGAGCCATTGCCCCCCTCCTCGCCGCCGGGTGACATTTTGCCCCAACTCTACCTGCCACCACGGTCACAGCACGTTCTAGCTGACCAGGATCCTGTGGACGTTATTGACGAGGAGACAGCTGCCCAGGAAGGTGCCGACGCGAATCTGCATCTCCTCATCAACCTGGTGCCGTCCTCCTCTGACGATGTCTATGAAGTGGGGCCTCCGACCCAGCCGCTTCCTATTGGGACCCCGTGCCAGGGACCGAAGAGTATCAGCATCTCCTTGATTGATTCGTCACCTATCGTGATCAGTTCCAGCTCAATGACCCCCCACGAGCCGAGAGAGCCGATGGCGGCAACGCGACCGCCTGCGCCACGAAGCAGTCCCCTGTGCGAGCCTGCCACACCGTCCATGCCACCATGTTATACCTTTCCACCTTCCTCGTATACCATTCACATGGTCATGGACTTTCGAGAAGTGCGCGCGCGCTCTTTGTCGATGGCAGGAGGCGGACCGTCGCGCCGCGTCACTTTCGAAGAGGCACTACAGCAGCGTGGAGTTTCCTGTGAGCTGCGTGCACTAGAGCTAGGCGATATTGTCTGGATCGCGCGGCCAAAGCCGGACCTGGAGCCATCGCTCGCTCGGATGTGGTCGTTCGCACAGGAGGTGGTGCTCGATACGATTGTGGAGCGGAAGCGCCTGGATGACTTGGCCCATAGCCTTGTCGACGGCCGCTGGCACAACCAAAAGAAGCGCTTGCATGAATCAGGGGCCGGCCAAGTCATTTTCCTGATCGAGGACTTTGATGTGACGGAGCTGATGCAGCGCTACGGTAAGCAGATCCAAACGGCGATCAGCAGCACGCAGTTAATTGATGGCTTCTTCGTACAGCGCACGGCCGATGGGCAGGCCACGGTCGACTTTTTAGCCACGGTGCACCAGACACTGGAGGACATGTACCGCGATCAGCCTTTGCACGTGCTCAAAGAGCACACCATTGACCGTGATCACTACCATGAGCTACAGCAGAGGCTGCGCGCGGACCACCCCAGCACGCTATTTCATGTCTCATTCCACACGTACCAGCAGCTGAACGGCAAGAGCAGCAGCTCGGGGACCCTGCAGGACACGTGGGCCCGAATGCTGCTGTACATTCGAGGCACATCAGAGGACAAGGTCTTGGAGATTGTGCACCGCTGGCCTACGCCGCAGCATCTCGTGCAGGCGTACAGAGCGTGTTCGTCCGACGAGGAGGCGCGTCTCTTGCTGTCACGCACCATTGATCCCCAGACACCGGTGGCACGCCGGCAGATCGGTCCCAAACTGAGTGAGCGAATCTGGCAGGTCATGCGGGCGTAGCGAGGCGCACCTCGAACATGCCACGCACAGCATTGCACAGCCATAGTCGCGCAGACTGAGATACCCATGCCTGCAACTCGCGCACAGTAATGCGCCGCTGCTGCACGAGTCCATCGTGGACCAGTGCCTGAACAACGAGGCCTGGAAGCAGGTGCGAAAACGACGGTGTGACGAGCATGGGATGCGGGCCAGGGACCTCGATGACCACATTAGCAATACTGGACTCGGTCAGTACCTGCTCGCCCTGCTCGTCGTGCCAGAGGAGCACGTCGAAACAGGCACTCGGATCCGGCGTAATAGGCGCGACGCCGAGCGTACCATGTACGCGGTGGCGCGCATCATCGTAGGCGGCACGCAGATCAGTCTTGTACGGTGTCGTGGCGGTATCCAGCAAGACCGGCTGGGTATCCAGGCGCACCACTGGGGGCGCGCTAGGTGCCGGAGAGAGCGGCGCAATGACCGCATAGGACGTGCCGTCCGCCTTGATCCGGAGGCTCGCGCGCAACACAAATATGTCAGAGTGCTGAATGCGGTCCAAATAGTCTTGCAATTGGGCCACAGCCTCAGAGTGCAAGAGGGCCTCGACCGACCAGCGGTACGTCCAAGTGCCGGGGAATAGTTCGCCCAGGGCTGCTGCTGCGTCGCGCAGGCGGTGAATGTGCGCCGAAAAGAGGGGAATATGCGCGGCGAGCGGGTGCTCTAGAGCGTCAGTGGCCTTGGCATGCGGTGCGAGCCAAGAGGGGAGCAGGGCCGCGAGAGATGCATGGCGCACGGACGCGTCGCGGTAGCACCGCAGGCTGGACAAGGCCTCCGTCGGAGCATGCATGGTGGTGGGCACGTGTGAGCCACGTGTGATTCCGGGTGCTTCCGGTGCAGCGCAGGACTAGCAATGGGCCCGCGCCGATTGGCCAGGGAGGTCGGGCCGATGGGAAATACGTGGGAACAGGACTGGCTGGCTGGCGAAGAGGGCCAGGCAGCCGCGGGGGAAGCGGCCGAAAATTGGCAGGCCCGTGTTTGAACTACTCCCATTCTCTTGAGGTGATTTGGCAGAGTAGTCTCTCTCCGTCCCTACTAGTGTAATGGCGCAGCTGATCTCCTCGTGCACTCGTGCCGTTGCCTCGCGCACGGCGGCCAAGTCGGGCCTCTCGCAGTCGGTATGTGTTGACACCCTGACCAGGCAGATCCGCTCTGCTTCGACGCGTGCGACGCCTTCCATGCCGGTATGTGGATGTGTACAGGGACTTATACCAGTCTATGCTGACCTCGCGTACGTCGGCCGTGGCCGCGACGGCTGTGGCTGTCGGTTCGATCGTGTGGTACCAGCAGATGTACGGCGAGCTGCCGTTCCTCGAGTCGGCGAGCGCGAGCAGCCTGGCCGACGATGGCCTGCACCCGCCCGCGTACCCCTGGACGAACAACGGCTGGTTCAGCACCTTTGACCACTCGGCCATCCGCCGTGGTTTCCAGGTCTACCGCGAGGTGTGCAGTACCTGCCACTCGCTGGAGCGCATTGCCTGGCGTAATCTGGTCGGTGTCTCGCACACTGTCGACGAGGTGAAGGAGATGGCCCAGGAGATCGAGTACGAGGACGGCCCGAACGACGACGGTGAGATGTTCCAGCGCCCGGGTAAGCTGGCGGACTACATGCCCAGCCCCTACCCCAACGAGGAAGCTGCCCGTGCTGGTAACGCTGGTGCTCTGCCGCCGGACCTGACGCTGATCGTGAAGGCACGCCACGGCGGTGCCGACTACATCTTCTCGCTGCTGACCGGCTACTGCGACCCGCCTGCGGGTGTGACGGTGCAGGAGGGTTTGAACTACAACCCCTTCTTCCCTGGCACGCAGATTGCCATGGCGCGTGTGCTGTTCGACGGCCTCGTGGAGTACGAGGATGGCACGCCGGCCACGACGAGCCAGATGGCCAAGGACGTTGTCGCCTTCCTGTACGTGCTACTACTAACCATGCAGGCAATTCACCGCCGAGCCGGAGCACGACCAGCGGAAGCGCGCTGGCTTCAAGGCCCTGATCCTTCTCTCTTCGCTGTTCGCCCTGTCGGTGTGGGCCAAGCGTTTCAAGTGGGCTCCAATCATGAGTACGTATAGCGAGGTGCCTGACAGCAGCCCGCAAGATTGTGTACGACCCGCCGAAGGGCCACCACTAAGGGAGAACGTCATAGATGCCACCGAGAGGACGCGGAAGCTCTGCGTAGCAAACCCTGGCGAGCGGCCAAGCGCCGCGTCGGCATCGGGCGGGATGTGCATGCGCCCGCCCGGCCATCGGGCCCTGTCTATTCGTGCTGACTAACGCTGTCGCATGGCCCGACGCAGACTGAAGCTGCACGAGCTTGTGTCTTCGCAACATAGCCTAAAACAGAAGCATCCATATGCCTGGAGCGATGGATCCGTTGCCCAGGGTCCAGGAGCACTTTTATGGAGGTGTGGCGGCGCACAATGCACCAACAGGGCCTCTGGCTGACTTTGTGCGGGAAGCGGGCGGGCACAGCGTCATCTCTAAAGTGTTGATTTGCAACAATGGCATCGCCGCTGTCAAGGAGATCCGGTCTGTGCGGAAGTGGGCGTATGAGACTCTAGGCGACGAGCGAGCCGTTCAATTCACCGTGATGGCAACGCCCGAGGACCTTCAAATCAATGCCGAGTACATCCGCATGGCGGACCAATATGTGGAAGTGCCAGGCGGCTCAAACGCAAACAACTACGCGAACGTCGAGCTTATTGTCGATATTGCCGAGCGCTTGGGCGTGCATGCCGTGTGGGCGGGATGGGGCCATGCGTCCGAGAACCCCCGGCTGCCCGAGATGCTCGCGCGGCTCGAGCCACGGATCCTCTTTATCGGCCCGCCCGGCTCGGCGATGCGTTCGCTCGGCGACAAGATCTCGTCCACGATCGTTGCGCAGCATGCAGATGTGCCATGCCTCCCGTGGTCGGGCACTGGGCTCACTGAGACCATTGTAAGCGAGCAGGGCTTCCTCACTGTGCCCGACGACGTGTACCGCCGAGCGTGTGTGCATTCCCCGGAGGAGGGTCTCGAAACCGCGCTGCGCATTGGCTTTCCGGTGATGATCAAGGCATCAGAAGGCGGTGGCGGCAAAGGTATCCGCATGTGCCCGTCTGCCGAGTCGTTCTCGCAACTGTACCACGCGGCTGTGGGCGAAGTGCCCGGCTCGCCGATCTTTATCATGAAGCTCGCAGGACAGGCGCGGCACCTGGAGGTGCAGCTGCTCGCTGACCAGTATGGCCAGGCAATCAGCGTGTTTGGCCGCGACTGCTCCGTGCAACGGCGGCACCAGAAGATCATTGAGGAGGCGCCCGTGACCATTGCGCCCCCCGAGGCACGCATGCGCATGGAGCAGGCGGCCGTGCGTCTCGCCAAGCTGGTCGGCTACGTGTCGGCCGGCACGGTCGAGTGGCTCTACTCGCCCGACACTGGCGACTTGGCATTCCTCGAGCTCAACCCCCGCCTGCAGGTCGAGCACCCGACGACCGAGATGGTCTCCTCGGTCAATATCCCGGCGGTGCAGCTGCAGATTGCCATGGGCGTGCCGCTCGACCGCATTGGCGATATCCGCGAGCTGTACGGGGCGCCGCGCGACGGCGCGACGCGCATCGACTTTGACACGGTGGACCGCTCCCTCGCTACGCGGCCGCAGCCGCAGGGCCATGTCGTGGCGTGTCGCATCACAGCGGAGAACCCCGACACGGGCTTCAAGCCCGGCATTGGCGCGCTATCCGAGCTGAACTTCCGCTCCTCGACGTCGACGTGGGGCTACTTTAGTGTGAGCCACAGCGGTGCACTGCACCAGTACGCGGACTCACAGTTCGGCCATGTGTTCGCGCTGGGCGCGAACCGCGACGAGGCCCGTAAGAACATGGTGTTCTCGCTGAAAGAGCTGTCGATCCGCAGCGAGTTTCGTACGACAGTCGAGTACCTGATCATGCTTCTCGAGATGGAGGACTTTGTGCGCAATGACATCACGACCGGCTGGCTCGACGGGCTCATCGCGCGCCAGCTGACTGCGCGCAAGCCGCCGACCGACCTGGCCGTCGTGTGTGGCGCCACGGTCCGCGCACACGGACTGGCGCAGGAGTGTCGCGCCGAGTTCAAGCGCATCCTCCATCGTGGCCAGGTGCCGCAGCGCTCGACGATCCGCACGAGCTTCCGCGTCGAGTTCATCTACGAGCAGGTCCGCTACAGCATAGTCGCAGTGCAAAATGCGCCGACAGGCTGGACGTTGTACCTCAATGGTAAGAGCACACGCGTCGCATTGCGTGAGCTGAGCGATGGCGGCCTGCTCGTTAGTCTCGGCGGCCAGTCGCATGCCGTGTATGCGCTCGACGAGGTCGGGCAAACGCGCCTGACGATTGACCAGCAGACCTGCATCATCGAGGAGGAGAGCGACCCCACGCAGATCTGCTCGCCGTCGCCCGGCAAGCTCGTGCGCCTGCTCGTCGCCTCGGGCGCGCATGTCGTCGCTGGCCAGACGATCGCGGAGATCGAGGTCATGAAAATGTACCTGCCGCTCGTGGCGCAGGAGAGCGGTACGCTGACGTTTGTCAAGTCGCCAGGCGTCTCACTGAACCCGGGCGACTTGCTTGGTGTGCTGGCCGTCGACGACCCGACCAAGATCACGCGCGCCGAGCCGTTTGTCGGATGCCTGCCCGATTATGGCCTGCCCGAGGTGCAGGGCACCAAGGCGCACCAGCGCTTCCAGGCTGCGCTCGACACGCTGCATCATATCCTGGATGGCTACGACCAGTCGGACGCGCAGGACGAGGCCGTGTGCACGTTCATCGAGTGCCTGCGCATGCCGTCGCTGCCGTACGCGCAGGCCGGCGCGGTGCTGTCGACGCTGAGTGGCCGTCTGCCGGGCAATACCGAGGCGGAGCTGCGCGCGGAGATGGAGCGTGCCGAGGCCGCGGGCACGCCGTTCCCTGCACAGGCGATGCGCCGCCGCGTCGATGGCGCGCTAGCCTCGGTGACCGATACGGCCGCGCACCTGGCGCTCTCGACGGCACTGGCGCCGCTGTATGTGCTGCTGGATGCGCATGCGCTTGGGCTGTGGTACAATGAGATTCAGACGCTCAGCGCGCTGTTGGAGCGCTACGACGCGGTTGAGTCGCAGTTCCAGCGTGGTCCTGAGGCCGTGCTGCACCTGCGCACGGCCTCGGACGGCAACCTGGACGAGGTGCTGAGCCTGCAGGTATCGCACGAAGGCGTCGTACGCAAGAATGCGCTCCTGCTGACCCTGCTCACGCAGTACGTCCAGCACTCGGACATGGCGTCCAAGACGGAGCATGCGCAGCGCATGGTTGCCGTGCTGCGCGCGCTCTCGCAGCTGCGTGGCGCGGACACGGCGCCTGTGGCACTCAAGGCACGCGAGATCCTGATCCAGGCCGCGATGCCCTCCCTGTCGGAGCGGCAGGCGCAGATGGAGGAGGTGCTGCGACGCAGCACGGTGCGCAGCGAGGAGGGCGTCGTGACACCCTCGCTTGAGGTGCTGCGCGAGCTGAGTGATCTGCCGTACAATGTGTCGGACGTGTTGCACTCGTTCTTTGCGCACGCGCAGATGCCCGTCGCCTATGCCGCGCTCGTCACGTACATCCTGCGCGTGTACCGCGCGTACGACATTGTCGGGATCAACTTTGCCACCGAGCAGCTCGACCGCGAGCGCGCGCTCATCACATGGTACTTCCAAATGTCCGCCGAGGTGCTGTCGAACCGCGCGAAGGAGAAGGAGCGCCAGGCCTCGTCCACAGACCTGGCGCATCACATGAGGCGCCGCACGCGCCCCAAGCTGCGCATCGGCGCTATGACTACGTGCCCCTCGCTGAGCGAGCTGCCGACGGTGCTGCGCCGCGTGCTCAAGTACTATGGCGAGGGCAACACGGATGCGGATCCGGTCAATGTGCTGACGATCGCGACGCCGCACGAGAAGCCACTCGATGACGGCGCTTTTCCGACGCACATCGGAGACGTACTCACCGAGCTGGCGCCCGCCCTCGCCCAAGCAGGTCTCCGTCGCGTATCGATCATGCTGTGCACGAACGGCATGTACCCCCTCTTTGCGACGTACCGCTGCCTGCGCGACGGCTCGTGGCAGGAGCACCGCGCGATCCGCAACGTGGAGCCGGCGCTCTCCTACCAGCTCGAGCTCGACCGCATCCAGCCGCACTTTGAGATTACGCCGTTGCCCATGTCGTCGTCCAGCGTGCACCTGTATCATGCTCGGGGCCTCGACAACCCCGCGGACGTTCGCTTCTTTGTGCGTGCATTGGTCCGCCCGCAGCGCGCACCGAGCGATGTGCCCTTGTACCTGCTGTCCGAGAGCGAGCGCGTCCTCACGGAAGTCTTCAACACACTCGAAGTGGCGCAGGGCCGCAAGGAGTACAGCAGCGCCGACGGCTCGCACATCTTCCTGTCGTGGCTGTACCCGCTCGATGTGCCGCTGGAGCGTGTCATGGAGACGTGCCGTCAGTTCGAGGCGCAGTACGCCGACCACTTCCGCCGCCTGCGCATTGACGACGCAGAGATCCGCCTCATCCTCATTAACCAGGGCCTGCAGCGCCCGCTGCGCATCTTTGTGACGACGGAGACGGCGTTCACCGTATCGTTCACCGCGTACGACGAGGTGATCGACGTGAACGGCGCCGCGGTGCTCCGCGCGCTGAGCCACCCGCCCCGGCAGTCGCTGCTGCACCGCAAGAGTGCGCATCGCGCATACCCCAACCGTGCGCCGCTGCAGACGCGCCGCGTCAAGGCGGAGCGCCTCGGCACGACGTTTGTGTACGACCTGCCCGACGCACTGCGCCAGGCGCTCCGCGCCCTCTATGCGCAGACGACGCAGCCCGTGCCGGAGAACCCGCTGCTCGAGGTGCGCGAGCTCGTGCTAGACGGCGACGACATCCGCGCCGAGGAGCGCCCCCCCGCGCAAAACACGATCGGTATGGTCGCCTGGCAGCTGCGCCTCGAGACGCCCGAGTTCCCGGAGGGACGCCCCCTCGTTGTCCTCGCGAACGACGTCACCTGGCAGGCCGGCTCGTTCGGGCCGCTGGAAGACGCGTTCTTCGCGCGCGTGTGCCGCTATGCGCGCACGGAACGCATCCCGCTGCTGTACGTGTCGGCCAACAGCGGCGCGCGCCTCGGCCTCGCGACCGAGCCGATGGACCTCTTCCGCGCCAAGTTCGTCGACGACGACGCGACCAAGGGGCTCGAGTACCTCTATGTGGATGCCGAAGGCCTCGCGCGCCTCCCGCCGGGCTCCGTCCAGACGCGCGCGCTCTCGCTGGCCGACGGCACCGTCCACCATGTGCTGACGGACGTGATCGGCGCGCCGAACGGGGGGCTGGGCGTCGAGTGCCTGTCAGGCAGCGGCCTCATCGCCGGCGAGATGAGCCGCGCCAGGCAGGCCACCTTTACCACGACGATTGTGACGGGCCGCAGCGTGGGCATTGGCGCGTACCTCGCGCGCCTCGGTGGCCGCGTGATCCAGGTCGAGTCGTCGCCCATGATCCTCACCGGCTTCCAGGCGCTCAACAAGCTCCTGGGCCGCGAAGTGTACACGTCGAACCTGCAGCTGGGCGGCCCCAACATCATGCATGCGAATGGCGTCACGCACCTCACCGTGCCCAGCGACCTGGACGCCATGTGCGCGTTCCTGCGGTGGCTCGCGTTTGTGCCGGAGCGCGCCGGCGAGCCGCTGCGCCTCGTGGCGCCGAGCGACCCCGTCGACCGCGAGGTGGCCTTTACGCCTACGACCACGCCGTACGACCCGCGCGCGATGATCGAGGGCGCGTACGGGCCGGACGGCACGTTCCAGCCGGGCCTCTTTGACCGCGGCTCGTTCCAGGAGACGCTCGCGGGCTGGGCGACCTCGGTCGTGGTCGGGCGCGCGCGCCTGGGCGGCATTCCGTTCGGCGTGATTGCCGTGGAAACACGCACGCTCGAGCGGGTCGTGCCGGCCGACCCCGCGAACCCGAACTCGACGGAGCACCGCATCATGGAGGCCGGGCAGGTGTGGTACCCCAACTCGGCGTACAAGACGGCGCAGGCCATCGTCGACTTTGACCGCGAGGGCCTGCCGCTCCTGATGCTCGCCAACTGGCGCGGGTTCAGTGGGGGCCAGCAGGACATGTACGACGAGATCCTCAAGCAGGGCAGCAAGATCGTCGATGGCCTCGCCACGTACCGCCAGCCGGTGTTCGTGCACATCCCCCCGGCGGGCGAGCTGCGCGGCGGCTCGTGGGTCGTCGTCGACTCCAAGGTCAACGCGCAGGGCATGATCGAGATGACCGCCGACGCCGACAGCGCGCGTGGCGGTGTGCTCGAGGCGGCCGGCCTCGTCGAGATCAAGTACCGCGCGGACCGGCAGCGCGCGACGATGGAGCGCCTCGATCCGACGTACGCCGCACTCGCCCGCGAGGTGCGTGCGGCGGCCGCGCCAGGCGACCGCGCCGAGGCGAAGCAGCGGCTGCAGGCGCGCGAGATGCAGATCGCGCCCTTCTTCCACGCCGTCGCCGTCGAGTACGCCGACGCGCACGACCGCGCAGGCCGCATGCTCGCGACGGGCGTCCTGCACCGCGCGGTCCCGTGGAAAGAGACGCGCGCGTACTTTTACTGGCGCTGCCGCCGCCGCCTCCTCGAGGTGCGCTACGAGCGTCGCATCGCGGCCGCGCATCCGGCGCTCGTGCCCGCCGAGTGCCGTGCGCGTGTGCGGGCCGCCGCGCAGTACCAGGCCTCGGACGCCGATCAGCGCGTGGCGGAGCTGCTGGAGGCGCATGCGGTAGCACTCGAGCAGGCCGTGGAGGACGCGCACGTCGATGCCCTGGCCGCGCAGCTCGCGCAGCTGTCGCCGGCGGTGCGCGACAGGCTGCTGCACAGGAGTTAGGGTGAACGAGATAGACATTACGGAGTCCTACGGCGCGGGGCGCTGGAGCGCGGCCGGATGCTGCGCGAGGTCGGCGGGCACCGTCGACACCGGCGACTTGGACAGCGCGAGGCGCAGCTCGTAGAAGTGCTCGGCATCGTCGTCATTGACAAACGACACGGCGCATCCCTTCTTGCCTGCACGACCTGTGCGGCCAATGCGGTGGATGTACGAGGGGAACTGCGTCGGGAACTGGTAGTTGACCACGAGCGACACATCCGGCAGGTCGATGCCGCGCGCGCCAATGTCCGTGCAGCACAGCACCTCGTTGCGCCCGTCGCGCAGCGAAGCGATGGCCGCCTCGCGCTGCGGCTGCGACAGGCCCGAGTGCAGGACCGCGACATGCCAGCCGGCGCGGCGCAGGTCCCGGCCGACCAGGTCCGCGTTCGCCTTTTGGTTGACGAACACGATCATCGGCGCGGCAAAGCCGCTGTCCAGCACCTCGAGCAGGCGGCGCTGGCGCTGCGCCTCGTCGTCCACAAACTCGACGCGCTGCTCGACCGTGCCGACCGCCTGGCCCGCCTGGCCAATGACCACCGTCGCAGGCCGGCGCAGGTACGTGTGCGCGATCGATGCGACGCTCGGCGGCATCGTCGCCGAGTACAGCATCGTGATGCGCCCGCCCTCGTCGGCGCTGGGCAGGCTCGCGAGGATGTAGTGCAGTGCCTCCTCGTAGTTCATGTCGACCATGCGGTCCGCCTCGTCCATCACGAGAAAGTGGCACTGCCCCAGCACGAGGATGTGGCGCTCCAAGCAGTCCTGCAGACGACCGGGCGTCGCAATGACAATCTCTGCGCCATCGTTCAGGTAGAATGCCTGCTCGTTCAGGTCCCGCCCGCCCACGAGAGACACGACACGGAAGCCCAGGCGCGACGCGAATTTGCGCGTCTCCGTCTCGATCTGCTGCGCGAGCTCGCGCGTCGGCGCGAGGATGAGCGCGTACGGGCCGAGGTGCTTGGTATCCTCGCTCAGCCGCGGCTGCCGCTGCACGTGCGCAAGCATCGGCACCACGAACGACGCCGTCTTACCGGAGCCCGTCTCGGCAAGGCCGATCAGATCCCGCGGCTCCAGGCCGATGGGGATCGCCTGCCGCTGGATCGGCGTCGGTTCCCGGTAGCCCATCGCCTCGATGGCCTCCAGCACAGGCACAGGGATCGTCGACTCGCGCCACGACCGCAGGGGGTGCGGCAGGTCGCCGCCGCGTGCCTGGATCTGGAAGTCCTCGCGGAAAATGCGCCAGTCGCGCGCCTTCATCTCGTCCAGGCTCTTCTCGGACCACGGCTTCTCGTCGAGCGTCGACTTCATGGTGCTCTTGCCGGAGCCCGTCCGCTCCGAGCCGTCCAGTCCGGCGCGGCCCTGCAGCACGGTCGCAGCTGGCACCGGCGCCAAACTGGGGTCGCTCGTGTCATCGTCCGCATCCCACTCGAAATGGAACTTTTTGCTCGCGTCTCGCGCGCGCTTCGGCCGCCGTGGGCCGCGGTCGTCGCGTGTGCCAAGGTACTGCTGCTTGATTCGGCTCAGCTCCGGATCGCTCGCGGAAGCCGGCGTCGCCTCCAACGACGGGCCGGCCTGCTCCCATGCAGCACGCGCGCGCTTGAGCCGCGCGATCCTGTCAGCCTCGGCCCGCGTCGTCGCCTCCTGCTCGGCGGCGCGATGCGCCTCTCGCTCCTTCTTCGAGACGAAGCGCGGCCGACTGTCTCCGCCCGCCGACTGCTTCGCCAGCAGCTCCTGCACCGACAGCGGCGGCATCAGCGGCGCGCCGCCGCCGCCGCGCGAGAGACGTGCAGCGTTGGGCTCACGTGATAAGAATCTCGTGCGCCGCCGTCCAGCTTCTTCGACATCGCCATGTTCGGTGCCATGGCGCTGGTGCCGCGCATCCGCGCCTTGACAGGAGCGCTGCGCCCTGTCGTTTCGCCGATTCGGACGAGGCCTGTGCCTGTGGCCTCCTATGCCACGTCCCCTATACGCATTGGCAACTTGACGCCGGCGCAGCCGAAGAAACATGTATGTGCTTGCCGTGGCTGACACGCAGAACAAGCGACTGGGTCGCGGCAGCGGCTCGGACCGCGGCGGCACGTCTACGCGTGGCCACAAGGGCCAAAAGGCTCGCGCTGGTAACGGCAAGCCCAAGCTCGGATTCGAGGGTGGGCAGACGCCGCTGACGCGGCTCATCCCCAAGCGTGGATTCACGAACCCGCACAAGCAGCACTTTGCGCCGCTCAACCTGGACCGGCTGCAGTTCTGGATTGACCAGGGACGCCTGGACCCGAGCAAGCCGATCACGGCGCGTGAACTCTACGAGAGCCGCTGCATCCACCGCCTGCGCGACGGTGTCAAGCTGCTGGGCGACGGCAGCGAGCACCTGCGCACGCCTGTCCATGTGGTTGTCTCGCGTGCTTCCCACTCGGCCATTGAGGCCATCGAAAAGGCGGGCGGCTCGATTGTCTGCCGCTACTACAATGCACTGAGTCTGCGTGCGCTGGTGAAGCCGCACAAGTGGCTCGCGAAGAACGAGCCCCTGCCCCACTTTGCGGACCCTGTGAGCCACCGCGACCTCCTGTGGTACTCATCGATCAACAACCGCGGATACCTTGCGCTGCGCGATCGCCAGGCCCGCGCGAGCGCGCCCGAGGCCGAGGCGCCGCCGTCGTAGACGTTGCGTGCCCATGACTAATGGGCGGAGGTGATGGGTGTAGAATTGCAATTATTCACTACGTGCCAACGGGCCAAGCGTCACGCGTTTTCACCGCTTCGCACGTCGTTCTCCCATCGATCCATGGCGCGCGATAGACTGGCTGCGATGAGGGCCCAGCAGGCCTCCTCGGCTGGTGGCTACACCAGTCCGGGTGCAGGCGTCGGGAACAATGGGTACGGGGACCATATGTTCCCGACACAGCAGGCGACAGGTGTGCCGTACCAGGCCCCGTCGATGAGCGCACCGATGGACCCGTATGCGCCGCAGAACACAGAGCCTATCACTACGGCCTACGACCCACAGCCCACGACTGGTATCCAGGCGGAGTCGCATGAGATGACGGCGATGCCGACGGGTGCCGGCGCCGCTGGTGACGGCAGCTATGCGATCAACATGCCGGCCGCGTCGACGCAGGGCGGCAGCTCGACCTTCTTCGGTCAGATCAGTGAGATCCAGGACTTTATTCGCCAGATCGACCTGAACGTGAACCGCATTTCCGAGCTGCACTCGCGCTCGCTGAACAATGTGGGCGAGGCGATGCAGCAGGCGGCCGAGCAGGAGCTTATGGGCGTGGCCCAGCAGACGAGCGGTCTGACGAACCGCGTGAAAAACATGATCAAGGCGCTCGAGGTCGAGGCGAACAAGATCCCGGCCAGTGGCCCGGCGCCCGAGGGCATCGACCGCAATGTGCGCCTGACGCAGATTGGCGCGGCCAAGAACCGCTTCAAGGAGACGATTCTGCGCTACCAGGAAGTGGAAAAGGCATACCGCACTAAATACCGCCAGCGCACGGAGCGCCAGCTGCGCATTGTGAAGCCAGATGCGACGCAGGCTGAGATCCAGAGTGCGCTGGACGGCGAGTCGGGTGGCCAGCAGATCTTCTCGCAGGCGCTGCTAAACTCGAACCGCCAGGGCGAAGCTAGCGGTGCCCTGCGCGAGGTCCAGGAGCGCAACACGGATATTCAGCGCATTGAGCGCACGATCATGGAGCTGGCCGCGCTCTTCCAGGAGATGTCGATCCTCGTGGAGCAGCAGGACGAGCAGCTGAATGTGATCAAGGACCACGCGCACCACACGGAACAGGAGGTCCACGCGGGTCGCCAACAGACCGACAAGGCCGTCAATGCGGCGCGCCGTGCGCGCAAGCGCAGGTGGATCTGCTTCTGGCTGTTGGTCATCCTAATTATTATTGTTATTGTGGTTGTGGTTGGCGCTGTTTGTGGCTCTGGTGTATGCTCGAGCGATAACAACTAAGCACGCTCCGCCGTATCGATGGAGTAGATACACATGTAATTGAATGGGTTTGGTAATGTTAGGAGATGGCTCGTGTGGCTGGCTGGGTCGGCGGGTGCATCCCAGAGCCCTGAAAATCTCTGGGCCTTCTAGATGCACACCGGCCCATAGACGCCAATCGTATATCATGTGACGCACCCTCGTGGTCGAGGTCGGGTGTTTATTGCCGCACACGTGAGAGGTACGCATTCGTCGTACCTGCGGCAGTAGCCTGCACCATCGCGCCAGGGTTGGGCTGCCATGTGTGAAGAAATCTGTGTCGTAGCGTGGTTGAACTGGCCATGTACGTGTGAACAGGACTAACAGGTAGGCCATTGGGCCTGCGATTGCTGCTCGTGCTTGGACCAATGCCACTGCTTCCAGTCCCAGTGGCAGGACGACGTAGGCCTGCCAATGGATGACTACCGTCGGGAGGCCGAGGAGCGCCGCATGCAGCGGGGTCTGCAGAGCCAGGATCTTGAAGCCGGAACGGGCGCCGGACATAGTGACCCTTACCCAGAGGCGCCCACTATGGAGGTGCCCCGCACGCAGACGGCCGACCCGACTACTTCGGCCATCAAGAACCCGGACACCGGCGCATCGACCGAGCCTGTGGTCACCGAACTGCCGATCAGACAGTAGGAGCTATACCAGGACGCCATAACAGGCCGCTGTGCGGTCCGCATCGGGCCACTGTACGATAAACTGGTCCACACAATGACGAAGCACCTTCGCAGATAGCGATAGGGAGTGAACGCGCGCCACCGATTCAATATAGAGCATCCGAGGCGTGGGCAGACCGAGCAGACGCATAGGCCACACGGCCCCGACGACCGACACGCACGTAGCCGGCCCATTCATCAGCAGCACGTCGGCGCATGGACGCCGCCCTCGTGTACGCCAGAGTGGCTTGATGCCCAGGTGCCATACACTGAATAGGACGCTCCATGCTACGGTAAAGGGCGTCGAGGCCCAGCTCTGCTGCACGCGTCGGGCGCGGGGGATCTCCAGGGCCTGGAGGGGATGCGGGGCCAGGATCCCGCCCTCCATCTCACGGGCCTTGGTCAGGCTGTGTGTGTCGCCGGACGAGACCACGTAGAGACGCGGCGTATAGTCGCTGCGCGGCAGGGCCTGTAGTATCGCGAGCATTTCGGCCGTGTGTCCCCCTGAGCCTAGCACGGCCATCGTGCACAGCGGACGCGCTGGCCGCGCAAGTCGCTGGGTCCAGCGCTGTCCCTGTACGGCCCACCATGCCAGTAGCGCGAGGACCGCCGCGCCGAGCCAGGTCCACCCGCTCATAGACCCGGTGGTTGGTCAAGGCGACACGTGCATGTGGAGCATGCCTAAATGTGCCGTATTTTCGCCTCGCGATCGGGCCACACTGGCGGAGAGATGGTAGTCGAGGAGGCCCTCCAGGCAGCACTGGCCAGCACGGAGCCAGACACACAGCCCACTATAGCGCGGCGGCGGCCGCAGCGAAACCCTGCCTTTTCCACCACCTCGCGGCTCATCGTTCTGCGAGATCCGCCGGCGCCTGCGGCCCCTCCCGCGGCGGAGTGCGTGTCCACGGATCCGCCGACGCCCCCACCCCTCGATACAGATTCCCGCGCCTATACCCCACAGAATGCGCGGCATTTTTCCCAGCATGACCTCGTTCTGAGCGCGTATGAATCGCGCTCTCACTGGCACAAGCAGCGCACGCGCGGCGAGCCACCTACGCAGTTCCCTACGAGTCCGGCGCAGGCGGATGCCTCGCCACCGTCCTTTTTCTCGGACATGTTCCCGGAGCGGGCGCGACCGCGCTGGCACGAGGCGTCCAGGGCCATGCCACCGGCTCACCCCACGGCCGCTGTGCCGCGACCCGCGTCTCCGGTCGCCGAGCATGCGCCAGCTCCGGCCTCGCCGGCCTCGCTGCGTAGCCTTTCGCCTGAGTGCGAGTCACCGCCTGCGCCTGAAGCGCGCGACACGGCACGGCGCGTCGCGGCGCGCATCGATATCCGGGGCTGGCGCCGGGTCGGTACGCCGACGCACGGCTGGGTCGTGTACGACGTCCACGTGAAGACGCCGTCGGTACGTATACGCATCTGACTGCAGGGGCACGAGCTACAGACGCACAAACGCTACCGCGCGTTCCTGGAGCTGGCCGAGGCACTCGCGCGCGAGTTCCCGCAGCAAGCGGCAGCGCTACCGCCGCTGCCGCCGCGGCACGTGGGGCTGTGGCATCGGTACCATCCTGCCTTCTTGGAGGGGCGGCGGCGCGCATTGCAAGCGTGGTTGGACGCTACGGTAGTACAGGGCCCATGGGGCAGCAGCGCAGCGCTCGCTGCGTGGGTGCTGGCCCACTAGTGTCGCGTCGACAGCACCCTGAGCATCTCGGCGCCGACCTTGTTCGCCTGCGCGAGGCGCGGCTCAAAGAACTGGCGCGTCATATCAAAGCGGCGGCGGTACGCATCAAAGTCGCCGAACTGGACGGCCTGAGCCCAGCCACGTGCGCCAATGACGAATTCGAGGTCGTCTGAGCGGAACGACGGATCGTGTGTCGCAGCGCGGCACGCCTCGCGCACGCGCTCCGGGGAGCGGAACAGGTACTGCGTCACACCAATCCACATGCGGAACACGGGCGTGGCGGCCAGCTCGAGGTGCCGGTACGGGTCGATTCCCAGCACGTGCCAGCAGTCGACGATGGCGAGCAGCGAGAGGTGTGAGTTGGCAGGCGGCGGCACGACCTGCACGGCGTGCTGCGCCTCCTGGGCACTCTGTTCGCCCTTGTTCACGCGCTCGGCAATCACATAGAACTCGTTCAGCATGTCATCGCTCATTAGGATCGGCGCGTGCCCCGGCGTCTCACTGCCCGTCTCGTGGTCCTGCCACCCAAAGACGCTGCGGCGTGCCGCCATGACGCGCTGCAGGAGCCCGTCGTAATCAGAAGCGAGCATGAGCTTGAACAGCGCCGTGGCACTCGCCGCATACTGCGTCACCTGCTTGCTCGCCTGGGGGTTCAGCAGGGCGAGGCCCGCATATACATGCCACTTGGCGCCGTAAATGCGCAGGCACAAATACATCTTGACCGTCTCGATCCCGCCCGGGTGCTTGCCCGTCTCCCACGGATACGCCTTTGCCTGGCTCCAGGCGGTGCCCATCGTGAGGAAGGCTGCGTGCGTGACGGCCTGTGTGTTCGCCGTGACCGTGTCGTGTTCCTCGTAGCTCAGGTACACGTACCGCGACTCGAGGCACGCGAGCACGCGCTCCACGACGCGCACCTTCTCGTCCGGCGCGCGGTGCTGGATGAGCACGAGCGGCTGGCCCTTTGGGTCGACGTGCGGCCCGTGCAGCGAGTGGCACGATACAATATACACGTCGCTGGGCAGGTGCGTCTCGAACGCGGCGCGTTCCGGCGCCTTGACACTCGTCTGCGCCGCGACAATCGCTCCGACCTTGGTTGACGGGCCGTACTCGGCGACAACTTTCTCCATATTGCCAGCCTCGACCGAGTACATGAGAAAGTCGCTCACGCGCGCGACCTGGTGGCCATTGCGCATCACATCGAGGCCTCGCGGCGCCAGCTCGGCGCGCAGCGCCTCGTAGCGCTCCTCGCGGTCACACACGTGCACATGCTGCCATCCGGCGGCACGCATGCGCAGTGCGTAAAGGCGCCCCATATCGCCCATGCCGATGATGCCGACATGTAGCCGCGCCTGCTCCTCGGCTGTCGCCATCGTGGCGCCGCTGCTCAGGGCCGGCACGCGAGGCGTGGTTTTCATGATGATGACTCAGCACATAAGAGTCCCCGAGATCGGGCCGCCACTACACACGGACCACCATGCTCGGACTCGCACGCACTGCGGCAGGCCGCACCGGCCCTGTCATGCGTCTTGCGTCGCCCAGGATGCCTGGTCTCCTCCGTCTCCGTGGCTTTGCTAGCGTGCGCAAGGACCCTGAAGAAGCGACGGGTCTGTACTACCACGCGCTCCCTGGTGAGGAGGGCGTCTGGGCGCTCTCGCTCCTATCGACGCCCCCCGCCTCGGCGTCGGCGGCGAGCGTGCTTGGCATCCTTCGCACACGCGATGGTGAAGAGCCTGCAGAGTACCTGCGCAAGAACCCTGACGAAATGCGCCGCAACGATGCGTTCTGGGACGTGCTGCACCGTGTCCTGCAGGCGCAGGTGCCGGACGACGAGCCGCTCCAAGTCGAGGCGATGAACCGCGGCAACGGGTGGGCGCACATGTGCGATGCGCGAAACGAGGCTGCGCCTGGTCGCGTCGCATCGCCCGACGACATCTTTGGCAGCGTGGCCTTTTCGGAAGGCAAACTGGACGCCTCGACGTACGAGCGCAACGACACGTACCGCTTCTGCGTCAAGCCCGAGGGGCCCATGCAGCTTCCCCGCCACTGGCTCGATAGCATCCGCAAGCAACTTGCGTCGTCCTAAAGTCCAAATGAGCTATATCGCGCGGCCAAGCGCCGCATCTGGTGATCACACTCGGCTATGCCATACACTCGCTGTGCCGCACCCCGTAGCACCAAAAACGTGTGCGATGAATTGTTACGCGCCGCGCGCGCCGCGACCCAGAACGACCGATTCTCAGCGCGCGCGAGCGTTTCGGTCAGACCATGCTGCGCGAGCCACGCCTGTGATGTAAGTAGCTGTGCTTCCATGCCTGGCGACAGCTTGGGGCCCGGCAGCTGCCGCCAGCACAGCGCCGAGGGGGTATCGATGTGCACAAACGAAGCGGGCTCCGTCTCGGGCGCCTGTGTCGCCTGCGCCTTGCGCTGCTTGTCGTTTAGGCACCGCTGCACACGGCGCAGCAGCTCCCAGCTGGACCCTAGCCACGAGGCACGCGCCGTGGCGTCCGTGGCGCCACGCGGCCACACTAGCACCACCGTGAGCAGCTGCCGAGTCGTGTACACCACATCCACCGCATCGTCGCAGTCACTCGCGCCGTCGTCCGTCAGCGGCACCCTATCCGGCCCCCCGACGTACAGCTGCGCGTGGTGCCACGGCACGGGCGTCTCGGCGCCCCAGCCATCGAGGCGCACATCGTGTGGGACCGGATCCGCCGCGTCCATCGCCGTGTACCACGCCGTGCCGCGCTGCTCCGTGCGCTCCGCCTTGGGCGCAGGCGCTGCCGCTGCCTCCCGCGCTGGCCGACGCCGACGCCCCCCGCTCACAGCAGCCTGCATCGTTGCATAGGCGTGCGTAATCTCGTGCAGCTGCGACTCCGCCGTCTCCCGACCGGGAGACTCGGAGCGACTCGCCGACTCGTCGCCCAGCGCGTGCTCCAGCCGAGCGTGGAATGCATGGGCCGCACGCGATGTGCCCTGTGCAGGTGCCAAGGACGCGTCTGGCTCTGCGACGCGCGTCTCGTCGCGCGCTGCCCGGCTCTTGGGCCATAGAGCGTCAAGACCGAGCCACATAGGCGCGCTGCTCGTCGCGTCGCCCATGAATGGCAGGTCGATCCACGCATGGGGTGCGGCCTGCTCGCTCTCGGTGGGCGGCGGCGGCCGAGGTTTCGCGCTCGGAGGGCGCGCGGCGAACGCGGTGGCTGCCTCGCGGCGAGCTGTCTCAAGGCCCACGAGGCGCCGCAGCACATACCGCGCAACTTGACGCCGAGCCTGTGCATCCAGGCCCGCCTCGCGCGCCACGTGGGGCTGCGGCCAGAGCACCCTGTCATCGTACAGAAGGAGCATCTCGGCAGGCGCTTCCGTCGACCTCTGCTGACTCGTGCGCGCGAACCACGCGAGCGCTTGCACGAGATCATCTTCGCTCATGTCCGGGCACGCATCGAGTGTCGCGCATGTCTCGGCGAGCAGGCCACTTGGCACGCTCGCGGGCCGCGAGGCCTGGAGCACCGGCGCCCACTGGCGCTCAACATCCCACTGCCACACCCACTTGGAGAAGAAGCGCTCAAGGCTCTGTTCCAAAGCTTCGCGCCCCCGCTCACGCCAGAGAATATGTGGTGCGCCATGCTCCAGCTGCTGGTGAGTAGCGGCCACGTACACGCCACGCTTGCCAGGCGTCCCGGAGCTGCTGCTGCATCCAAGTATCGTCGCACCAGGGCTTGTGCTCGACCGTGTCGCCTTGGTGCACATGTGCGAGTGCCACGCACTTTTGTTAGCACTGTATACGTACCGCATGGAGCCACAGGTCCGGCACGACTTCGAGGAGGTACAGGCGGCGTGCGGTGGTTCCCACCGCGAGAGTGCGCAGCTCTGCGCCGCTTGCGTCCTCAGCAGGGTGCATTGACGTGGCAAAATCGATAAGCGCATTCGCAAGCGCGACCTGGCGCATCGTCTGAACCTGCGACACGGCCTGCTCAATGTCGGTGTAGTAGAGGACCTGGCCAGCGAGGCGTTCAGGGTCCTCGGCGTCGAGATGCTCCGTGAGCCTGGGCGAAAAAAGCACAAGATACTGCACATGCGCAGGCTCGTAGTGGGCTTCAGACGTCGTACTGGAGCCGGCGCGCCACAGGCGCGCGCGCCACCCATCCATCGACGGCGTCGGCTACGGGTATATGGCAGGCACGTAGTTCTCGCATCCCTGGCCCATGCACCGCACGTGATCAGATCGCCTGGCGATGGTACTGCGCGTGCGAGGGGCGGGCGGGCAGGCGAGTCGAGCCGACGAGGGGGCCGAGTGTACGCTGAATATGCACGGAGATGCTTTGTGGCATCTGGAGTGCGCTGAACGAGCCAAAAGGCGTACGCGCCATGTACAAGTAGGCGGCTGCGACGCCCAGGAGCGCCGATACCATCGAGTACGGTGGCTGTGAGCTCGCGAGCTGCCATTAGAAGATCCAACGTACCAGCACGGTCGGAATCATGACGAGAATGCGGTCCGTGCACTCCCAGTCTCCGAACAGGATCGACCAGAGCGGGGGGGTATAGGCAAAGTACAGCACGCTGAGGGCCGTGAGGATACCGATCGGCCCCGCGGGGAGGTAGCCGCTCTGCAGGCGCTGCGTAGCCATAGAGGTCGGCAGACTGGGCGCCACATAGCTGGTCGCAGCGCCCCACGCGAGCGAGCCGAGCGAGTGCAGTGCGCCTAAGACAACAAGAGCCACGGCATACTTGCGCGAGCCCAGCGCGCGCTCGACTTGGCGGCCGGCATGGTGCCACATTAAGATACCAAGGAACAGCTCAGAGCTGTTTGTGAATGCGAGGTGGTACACACAAGCCTGCCATAGCTGGTGTGAGGGATCGCACGTACCTGGTGGTACTCGCGGATATGGGGATCCCACTGAAACGGTAGGAACGCCTTGGCATTCGCTAGCGATTCACAGAGCGTGAAAAGAGCTGTGCTCACAAGAGCGACTGCTGTTAGACGGCTGCACGCACGTTTGGTGAGCGGCGTGTGCGCAAAGCCAGCGACCATAGCGCCAGCGTCAGACGCAGCGACTGGCAGGTGGAGGTAAAGTGCCGCGCCTGCGAGGGGCTGCGCACCGCGAATCACAGGCGAGATCGCGCGGCGCGTCGCGGCTAGATCCAGTGGAGGTGCCGACGCCGCCTCGCGTTGGGGCAGCCACCGGCGTTTTCGTGCCACGCCCATGCAACCCCGAGGAGCCCGTGCTAAGCCGGCCATGTCTGTCCCTCGCGCGCCCGATGTGAAGCTGGCTACTGTGAGTCACAATGCTCTTGATGCAATTGCCAATAGCATCTGTGGTGCGCCCTTCTTCGACACCGAGTTTGTGGTGAACCATCTTGGCAAGGACGAGATGTTGTATGGCCACTCGTCGGTCATCAAGCACTCATGCCCTGTCCTGTTTAAGCGTGCGTGACAAAGACTTACTCCAGTCATTCAGCGTGGTGGTGCTGTTCGCCTCGACTCAATGGAGAACTTGCAGGTCCTCAAGCAGAACACGTTCTCGGATGCCGTATCAGTGACGAGCAGCCTGGCACCTAGCGCGATGGATTCAGACGATCTGGAAGACACGGACACTCTGGACGATGACACGATTGAGGAAGAGTCTGTCGTGGCTATGCCGACGAACAGCGCGCGCGAGCCGGCGCCCGCCGCGTCACCCAGCAGTCCAGCACCTCCAGCGACTGCGACTACGCCTTTGACGCCTGCGACGGGCCCGGCTGCGGCACCCCTCGGAAGCAGCCTCTCCCTATCAACGATGAGCCAGTACTCAACGGACGGCCACCAGGCGTCTTCCACACCCGCGCGGCGCGGCGGCTTGGAGCCATCTCGTTTCGGCGGCGCCTCGTTCTTCAAGAACCTTCGCAAGAAGAAGGACGACCCACCGAGCGCTTCGGGAGGAGCGGTAACGTCGCCCCGGTCGCCTGATGCGGATGTTAGTGCCGTGGGCGATGGGCGGCTGCGCCGCTACTCCGAGGCACCGATCTCGAACCCCATCGTTGGACGACCGGGTGCGCCGCCGAGTCCTCCCACGCCGCGAGCGCGCGGTCCCCCTGGTGGCGGCGTCGAATCGGCGCCGCGCCTCGGAGGTGCGGGCAGCACGTCACTGGTGCCGCGAGTTGCGCCGTCAAATGCCTCTTCGCGGCGCTCGAAGCGGCACTCGTCTTCGTTGCCGCGCGGCATGCGTCGCGTCATCATCCGAGGTGTTTCTCCCCGTACGATGCAGGCGCTGCTGTTCTACCTATACACGAACCAGGTGCATTTTGTGTCGATTCCGCACATTCCGCCGCACGGTCAGCTGAACGAGCTGCACGACGAGGCGCTCGAGCACTTGGGCAACGGCTCGAAGCAGAACCCCGCGCTGTGGCCGCCCGCATTCTCGAACAAGTCGGCGTACTGCCTGGGCAAGCAGCTCGACCTGCCGGACCTGATGCTCCGTGCGTTCGAGCACATCTCACTGAACCTGTCGACGCGCTCGGTGCTTGCCGATCTGCTGTCGCCGTTTGGTGACCGCTTCAGCGATGTGCAGCGCGTGCACCTTGACTACATCACGCGCCACTGGGAGGAGGTCAAGACGCGCCCCGACTTTGTGCCGATCGTGGAAAACTTGGCGCACGGCCAGTACCCCAAGTCAAGCGCCAGTCTGTTCCAGCTGTTCTCCAAGTTGAGCATGTCGCACTAAGCTACAAGAAAGCCTGCTTGCCCAGGGTCCAGGTGGCAGCGGCACCCATCATCAGGGTGCTAGACACGAGCATGGCGCGGGGACCGGCTGGAGTCAGTACTATCGTTACGTACATGTGCAACGGAACAAGGCACCACTGAGTGCACCACTTGCCACACTGCCATAGATATCGTGCTTACCGCGCGCCGCGTCAATAGAGGCATCAAAGATATTGTACGTCAGAGCAATCACACCGGCGCTGTTGCCAATGAAGGTGCCGCGGCGCGAAACCTGGTTGAGCACGGCGTTCATGCGCAGGCGGAACGTCGGCGAATCGATGCCAAGCGGGCGCGTCATGCCCTCCCGCAGGCCAAGCAGCCCACCGACGACGAGGCCGCCCAGGTATGTGGTGCCGGTACCGTAGCACAGGTCGTCGCTCCAGCCACGCGAGGGCAGCGCTGTGCGGGCACCCTCAATCGTGTTCGGCCTGTCCTCTTCAATGTCTAGGTACTCAAGGTCATCCTTGATGTCCGCAAACGGGTGCAGCTTCGCGGGGTCCAGCGCCGTGTTGCGCAGCAGACCCGCCGCCGTCGGGGCCTCCTGTGCGGCCTCCGTGCTGCCCTTGTCGAACGAGTGCGAGCGCAGGTACTCTGCCGGACTTGCATTCACGTCCTGCGGCTCACTCACATCCGTCGCGGCAGGCGCGGTGAGTTTCGGCTGCGACGAAAACGGCCAAACCATCGTAGTGGCGAAGCGTGGAAGAGCGCACGAAGACGACGTGCATCTTGTCACGTGAAGCACCAACGTCGTCCGCCGCTCCGTCGTCCTCAGCCGCCACGGAATGGCCTTGCGTCCTGGGCTTGTAGGCGCTGCCTTGGGCAGCGCCATGCGCACGCCGTCCTTGCGCATTGCCGCAGCTATGCCGACGGCTCTGCTGCCATCTGTAGCGCTCGCCCGCGCGAGTCTGCCGCTCGGGGATTCGCCCCTGCCGTCCTTTGGCTTCGGCGCCTCGGTGCAGACGCGTAACTCGGCCAAGCGCGGCGGTGGTACGACGAAGAACAACCGAAACAGTGTGGGTCGTCGCCTCGGTGTGAAGAAGGCCGGCTCCACGGCCGTCGTCCCAGGCAACATCATCGTGCGCCAGCGCGGCACCTCCTGGCACCCTGGCGAGCACGTCCGCATGGGACGCGACCACACGCTGTATGCTACAGCGCCCGGCTACGTGCGCTTCTACAAGCCGCATTCAGAGTCGGACGGCGTCCAAAAGACCCCCCCGGCGTCAATGGGCAACCTGCCCCTCCGCCCCTTACCGCGCCACACAGTGCATGCGCTGGCGCCCGAGTCGGTGCGCCCTCACCCCTCGTCGAACAAGCGTGAGCGCCGCTACGTCGGGGTGGTGCTTCACCGCGACGAGAAACTCCCCCGGCCCCCTAGCCAGCCCCGCTCACGCCTGTTTGACAAGGTGGATCTGAATGCGCTGGCACGCGAAAAAGAACTTTTGCGCCAGGGATACGAGCCCTTGGCTATGCACCCATCTCTCTCCTAGTATCATAGGGTATCTGGCTCGTGACTATCACTATGTAGCCCGGCCTACCTGCGGCGGCTGAGCGCTTCGCTGTTGGCCTTGCTCCGGCGTAGCGCCCTCCATCGAGAGCCGAGCACGCATCAACGCGTGCAACCGCTCATCGTCCTCGTCGCTCTCGCCATCCAAGTCGATGCCGCGTGTATCGCCGTCCGTCGACCGCGGAAACCGGACAGGCGCCAGTGTAGGCAGCACCATCACGGGCGTACGGCCTTCGTGCAGCTCATGCGCCAAGTCATGGCCCCGCTCGTCAGCAGCTTGCGTCGAGGGGCGCTCCATGTCCAGCGTTTCGCCGTTGGGGTCCGGCACACGCTCACCGGCAAGGCGCGCCGCCTTGAAGCGCGACACACGCGGGCGCCCCGGGTCAGTTACGGTCGCGTCGAGCGGCGCAATCTGTGGTCAGTCGTCTTGTACGTACGCCATAGGCCTCCTGGTTGTCCTCCGCCTCGTTGGACGGCGCTTGAGCGGCGGCCGGCGGCTGCAGGGCGAGACGCGCCTTGGCCTCCGCATACTCGCGCGCCAGATCTTCGTTCCAGAAGGCGTCCTGCGGATGCTCGTCCATGGACGGCTTGAGTGCCTCCAGATCCTCCGGCCCATACTCGTCCT
Source organism: Malassezia sympodialis ATCC 42132 (assembly GCF_000349305.1). Lineage (NCBI taxonomy): Eukaryota > Fungi > Basidiomycota > Malasseziomycetes > Malasseziales > Malasseziaceae > Malassezia > Malassezia sympodialis. The sequence continues at coordinate 65,612 of NW_017387814.1, read as the reverse complement.
CGCTGTCCCACAGCATCTCGTCTTCCGAGGTCCATGTATCATCGGGCATACTGTCATCATCATCGTCGGGCTCCTGATGAAACTCGTCGTCGTCGTCAATATCACCTTCGACGTGATCCATTGACGTGTCGGGATCGCTGTCCTCGTCCTCGTCCACGTCCATGTGGCGCACTTCCTCGCCGCCAAAGCGTACGCGGCGACCTGGGGCCTGAATCTCTTCCTCTTCGTCCATATTTTGTCCTTTGCTGGTCGCGGCTGCTCGTTGCTGCAGTTTGGCTGCATACGCCTTCGTGGGCCGTGCATGAGGAACTTGAGGCGGCAGGCCGGCATGGATGCGCGATGCGCTCTGCGCATCGTCCACGCGACCGGCACGCTCAATGGCCGAGAGGCCTTGCGAGATGCTGGGTCCCACAGGCGGCACTGGTGCCTCGTCCTCGGCGCCTTGGGACCGCTGCCGCTCTAACTGTCGCTGCTTGAATGCACTCAGTTTGCGGCCGGTGCTCGGGGTGCGTCGCGTGTCCGCATCTGCTGAACGCTCGACGACCACATCGCCAATCGCAGGCTTCTCAGGCTCTGCTGGCGCTCGCGGCGCAGGCGCAGCTTTCTGTACCATCTGAGGCTGCGCTGCTTCCATCTCCGCAAAGATGCGCTCGGCATTGGGATGCCCTCGGATGACCTCGGGACCCAACAGGTCGACGATACGTGCGGCCTCTTCCTGTACGCCAGCGTCTTCAGGGTCCATGCCGAGTGGAACCTTGTGCACCTTCTCTGGACTAACAGGTTCGGGACTTGCCTCTTCCTCGTCGCTCGAAACGTCAGGCTCGACAATGCGGACCTGCTTTTTTGGTGGCTCCTGCTGCTTTTGTCCCTGCAAAAAACCACGCCGCAGACCGGCGACCTTGGGCATCTCAGCGCCCTCTTGCTCTTTCGCAAGCTCGGCATCCTCTTCTTTCTGCAGCTCGTCAAAAATCGATGCCATCCACTGCTGGCGCTCTTCGCCATGCTTGGTCGGATCAAAGGGCGCTACCTGTCCTGGTGTGCGCCCCAGCACATTACCCATGGGTCGGGGTGCACTGGCGTCTAGCTGCGGCGTCTGTGGGGGCGAGTCGGGCAGCATCTCGAGCGGATCGACAAATGGCAGACCCTCCTCATTGAGCACGGGGTCTTGACTGGCAGCCTCCGCGCTGCCACTCAGCGCGTTGCGCAACGACGCCGCATGCGCCTCACGTAGCTGTGCACCAAACTGGGCCTTGTACTCGGCCATCTGCTTCTCGAGTGTATTGAGGTGCGCTGCGAGAGCGGCCCGGGCCTCGCCGGGCGCATGTGCGTTGGCGAGGGCCGTGCGATCGTCCACATGCAGCGTATGCGTATCCCAAGGGAACGGCGCATCCTGGAGAGCATGCAAGCGTCGAAGGCGCGTCAGCAGTGCCCGGGCCGCCACTACCACGTCGGGCTGGACGGCCTCGGCGAGTTGACCGTCCGTCACCATGGCCGTGGCTTGTGCACCAATCAAGCTGAGTAGATCGATTTGCCACTCTTGAAAAATTGCGCTTGTCCCCCACAAGTCACGCGCTACGCACTGGCGATCGATGTGGCATGACCTTCGCGATCGGACGGTTTTGTTCCTACTCCATTCCATTCTATCATGCCGGCCAAAAGTACGTGGTACTCAGCCTAACGCGTAGTGAATGCAAAGGCAGTGGCTGGCCGCGCCCGCAAGGCGGAAGCGGCTGAGCGCAAGGCGGCCGAGGCTGCGGCTGCAGCCGAGGCGGAAGAAGACGCCAAGTGGCAACAAGGTGCCAAGGGCAAGTCGGCGGCCGATAAACGCAACGAAAAGGCGGAAGAAAAGGCACGCAAGAAGGCTGAGCTCCAGCGCCTCACCGAGGAGGACGATGCCAACACGCCCGGCAAGCGTGGTGGTGGCGGTGGCGGTGGCGGTGCCAAGGGCGGCAAGGGCGGCGGCAAGAACAACGGTGCCCTCAACGACCTGGACATGCAGATTGCCGCGTTTAACGCGTCGAGCCTCGATGATGCACTGGACGCTATGGAACTGGTCAACGCCAAGTCGGACAAGGCGAGCCAGGGCGCAGCGGCTGGCGGCATCGAGAAGCACCCCGAGCGCCGCTTCAAGGCGGCGTTCGAGGCATTCAAGGAGCGCGAATTGCCCAAGGCTAAGGAGGAGCACCCTGGCTTGCGTTTCCAGCAGTACCAGGATCTCTTGTACAAGCAGTTCCAAAAGTCGAAGGAGAACCCCTTCAACCAGGTGCACGTATCGTACGATGCTACAAAGGAGGAAAAGCTGGCGGTTCTCAAGGCCAAGCGCGATGCAATGGCAGCTCGGTTATCATAGTTAGATACTCTGTCAAGCTATCGTAATGTGGCCACCCTAGGTTGTGACCCGCCAGGTCATCGCTGCATAGCAGCTTCCTCTAGGCCATGAAATTAGGGGGCTCTGGACACAAGTGCTCACTGGCACGGCCACTCCGCCAAGCACGCTGCCACCATGGCCACTCAGAGACGCCACACAGACCAGCTCCATACGGGCGATCAATGTGCAGGCCTCCTCAAGCGCGACCATGGGGCGCACGTACTCGCTGCAAGTACCCGCGTTGGTCCAGCGGCCTCCTGTGCCCAGTCGCTCGCCGCGTCCGCCAACCGGTCTACACGCAGTCCCACTTGCCCGCAAAGGCTCGTGAGCACCTGACAAGGATTGTGCATCCCATCAGTGGTATGTAGGCCAAGGGTCCCAGAGGGTCCCTCGAGCTACCGGAGCGGTGAAGCAAGCCTTTTCGGCGTGCGCCCTATTTATTGTTTTGTGACCTCTTTTTTTCTCACGTGATACACCTGCGGCACTGCGTCACAGCTTGGCCGTAGTTGCTGTGCCCGTGCGCTCCCACTGCTCGACGAGCTCGCCCACCTCGGCCGCAATACCGTGGCTGGCCTGGTAGCCAGCGGGACCTTAAGTTAGACTATCGTACGCACCAATACCATACGCATGCACCACACCGACTCGTCGCCCGGCTAGCTGCAGCGCGTGAGGATCCAGCTCAACGCGTGCACCGCCTTCGCGTGCGGGCCGTACGCCAATATTCACAGTGACCACGTCCACCTTCGTCCATGCATCAGAGGCCTTTGGATCGACTCCATCAGGCAAGAGCGCAGGCGCAAGGTCGATGGCATTTTTTATAATGCGCTCTGTCACAGCAGGGTCGGGCTGGAGCACAGATGTGTTGCGCACGTCGAATGTGCCGCCCAGGATAACCAGCCCGCTGCGCGCGCGGGGAATGACGTACGATGCGCCCTGACTGCTGATCTTGGAGTAGCAGTGCGCGAATTCCGCCTCGCGGAACTTTGGCGCGCGCACCAGGACCGTCTGGCCGCGGATTGGATAGGCACCTGACTCGTGGGCCTCGCGCACGTCCTGACTTCCCAGACCAGTGGCATTGACGAGCACAGACGCCTTGGGTACCAATGCGGCGGCACTTTGGAGCGTATAGACAGACGAGATACGCGCAATAGTGCCGGGCGGACCCGGCAGGGAGGCGTCCTGCAGCTGTGTCGCCAGCCACTGCAAGTACTTTGGCGCATCAAGGGTGAGCGAGCGAAAATCATAGCGGTATGGCGCCTCTTGCGAGGCACGCGTGCCGTCGTGTTTGGTCATTTGTATCTAGGTGTAAGTCGACATAACATACGCCGGCACAGACGTCACCGAACCAAAAGCAGTCGGTGTCGTTCTCGATATCATGATAACAGGAAAACGGCATGAAAGCGAGCAGGTCCTTAGGCAGCTGCTTCTCCAGCTCTGTAAAGGCCTTGTACGTGTGCGCATCGCGGCGGCGCTCCGCTTCCTTTGTTCCGGCGAACGAGCACCAGTTCGCGCCCTGCGGTAAGCTACATGGTACACACAGCCCAGGGCGAGGCAAAGCTCTGTGACGTTAGGTCGCTGGGGAGGTCCCGCGCTAGGACCGTGACCGTGTAGCCTTTCTTGCGCAACTCCAGTGCACTCGTGAGTCCCAACACTATGTAAGGTGCATACACGTACCTCCAGCGCCGAGCACGACGGCCTCCTTGCTCGTCATGATAAGGTTGTGATAGTGCTGGGCCGGATTGGACGGCTTGGCACTCCACACACGTGGCACCCGATCCGATGGCTACGTCGTCGTGCGGCACCACTGGGTGGTCGTGATGATAGCTCTCTATGATACAAGGGGTATGAAAGCTCAAAGCTCGGTCTCGATGCGATTCGAGGAGCGCCGGCCATGGTCAACGCCGATCCCTGCACCACGCATGGCCTCTTCGTGTGTGTAAGGCGTCTCTGTCAACACGCGCTTCGCGATGCGTTTGTGCAGCTTGCTGGAGATATGCGCGTTGCGATCGTTGGAATTGGGAAAGTGTCGATCGCATTCGACGCAGTAGAACATGCCGAGACCGGCCTTCTCGGGGTCCAGCTCGGTCGGCGCTTCTAGATTCTGGCGCTTGCTTTCATTCGTAGCATTCTCATGGCGCTGATCATAGTCGAGCGTTCGAGCGCGAGTGCGTGCCGCACGCGACACGTCTCGGCGGGCGTGGTGATTGCGCTTCTTGCGCTGTATGCGGCCCATCGCCGCTCGCAGCAGGGAGCGGGCGGCGGTCGTACCGCCTCCACATCATCCCACGTGACACTATAGTTTTGGAAGTACATTCCACGTGACTAGAATGCGCGAAAGGTCTCGTCCGCCCGGCGAGTCATGGCCCCTCACCACATCGTTGGACACAAGAAGATGGTACGCACACGGGCTGCGTGCCGCGTTGGCGGCACGGCAGGCGCGCAGAGCAGGAGCTAACCTCTCAGACTCGTCTCTACAGCAAGGGCAGGATCCTGGGTCACCGGCGCAGCAAGCACCTCAGCCACCCCAACGTGTCGCTCATCAAGATTGAGGGCGTTGAGAGCTCGAAGGACGCTCAGTTCTACCTCGGCAAGGTGCGTGAGACCTGCTAACATTAGCGCATTGCCTACATCTACAAGGCCCCTACTGAGGTGCGCGGCAGCAAGTACCGTGTGATCTGGGGCCGTGTTACCCGGACACACGGCGGCAACGGTGTGGTGCGCTCGAAGTTCCGCCACAACATCCCGCCGGAGGCCTTTGGTGCCTCTGTCCGTGTGCTGCTGTACCCCAGCAACAGTACGTATTCCTGCACTGACATCTAGTCTAAAAGCGGTCGTTGGCCTGCATGCGTGTGCCTCTAGGACCCCATATCTTTGAAAATGTACGTCCATGCCCATCCCAGGGGGCATGCGGCGGTGTGTAGGAATGCACGCCTTGGAAAACCATGCCATGTGTGAGTCAGTGTCAGTCGTTGGGGTGGCAGCCTCGGCACCCTGTTTCTTATCTAGTCGCTGTGCCGCTTCATGCGCAGTGCACTTAAACTAGCAGGGGAGACTATGAGGTCGTGCAGATCGGCCACGTCGACTTGTGGTGTGGCCGTTTTGAAGCGGCCCTACATGTAGGCAGCGGGTATATGGGTATCTGAAAGAGCTTAGCGATCGCCTGCCGCTGGGTCCTGCCACAGCATGGCCCAGTGGATTACCGCAATGGGCTTTTGCGTCGTAGGGAGCACGCCTGGCGGCGGCGGCGGCACGGGGTCTAGCAGCGGCATGTCATCGCCAGATGCCCGCTCCGCAGGCGGCGGTGCGTCCGACGTGTCCAGCCGATTCACGCGCGTGGGATCCGCCTCGGCATGCATCTCTTCCACGGTGAGCGCAATCACCATAAGCTGGATAAGCCATAGGACCACATCGACGGCGAACAAATGCACCTTGGACGGCACATGCTCTGCGTGTGAGTGTTGTGTACGCACCCTGCCCCACAAAGTCGACAAGGAGCCGGCGGCGCGAGGGATCCGTATCGTAGAAGAGCTGGGCTAGCACACACACCAGCTGGAATGCTGTCATGGAGCGCACAAAGCCAGGTAGGCTGCGCTCGCGCATCACCAGCTGCGGACGCACTGCGTAAGTTTGGACCACATACGATATTGCTGCGTGAGTCACTCGACGTACGAAGCTCGAAAAGAAGCGCAGCAGCAGGATGAGCAGGAGGCCATCCAGCAGATACACGTAGACCTGCAAGACCATCACCACGCGCTGCAGCTGCCTCGTGAGCCAAGCCAACGTACGACAGCGAGGGCCTCGCGGCGCTCCTTGCGCATGGTCGGCGAGCGTCTGGCGCCTTCCCCGCCGCACGGCGCGGCGCCTATCGGCCGAGCGTAACGCGCAGCATCGCGCGGCGCGTCAAGCGCTGCCGCCATGTCGCAGCCGTGCCAGAATGCCTTTCTGCAGCAGTCGCTCGGCCTGGGCGCGTACGAGGGCACGGCACGGCCAGCGGAGCAGGACGTTGCGCCTGGGCCTGCGCGCAAGCCGCGCTTTGGCGAGGGCCGGCCGCGGCCGTTCGTAGCGCCACGAGCGCCGCCGCAGTTCAACCCTGACGGCACGGAGAGCCTCGAGTGGGCGCGGTACCAGTCTGCGGAGCGGCTGCGCTGCAAGTGGGAAAGCATTTACGAGCGGTTCAAGGATGCGCACCTCGAGGACCAGGACGAGATCTACCTGGGCCGCGCCGGCGACGACGACGATCGGCTGCGCATCATCAAGGACTGTGGCTCGCTGCGCAAGCTGCGGCGGCAGCTCAAGTTTGGCTCGTTCATGAGCGCCCAAGAACGCGAGGCACTCTCTCTGGCCGAGGACTGGGACGACGCCGATGACGCCGAGGCGTCTGAGCTTGCGGAGCCTGCGTCAGCGGACGCGGTGGCGCCGGCGCCGCGCGGCCCGGCGCCGAATGCGCCAGCTGCTGACGTCAATGTGGCGGTCGAGCTCGATATATACCGCGCAGTCAAGCGCGATGCCATTGACTTGCTGCTACGTACGCAATCGCTGGGCACAGCCGCCTTACCATACGAGATACCCGGTCTACAAGCGCTGCTACACACAGGTTCACACCCGCAGGAACGAAAAGAGCTTCCCTAGGCCCACGTAGCGACGACCATTGCGCGCGAGGAACGCATCGACCGTCGCGCGCAGCACCTCCATGTCGGCCTTGTGCGTCTCGAGACGATCGCGCAGCGCGTGGCGCTGGCTCGTCTCACTGACCTCTTCGAGAGCCTGCGCGGCATCAAACAGGTACGCATAGTAGCACAGCTGCGTGTACAGCGTCTTGTCCGAGTACATGCGCTGAACCTGGCCACGGCAGCTGGGGACGACGCACCGCCCGCTGTACACACCAGCTTGACGTGTGACAGCGCGGCACGCCGGCTCGGTGCAGGTGGTCTGTCCCTCGTAGTAGCGCGCCACGTGCGCGCGGATCGCCAGCTCGAGCTGCACGACGAGCGTGGCGCGTGGAAAAGGGGCGCGGCACGCCTCGCACGCGAGCCATGGCGCATCGGCGCGTGTGCGCGAGGGCGGCTGGAGGGGCGTGGCGTGGCGGCACGCGCGGCAGCGCACCGTGAATGGTTCGCAGTGCGCGTAGCGCACGACGCTCGGCACCTGGCTGTCCAGCGGCGCAAAGCGCTGGTCGACTGGGTCGTGCGTGTAGGTATGCACGTCGAGCCCGAGGCACTCGGCGAGGCGCATGCGGTCCGTGCCCTCGATGCAGTCCGCGAGACGCTCGATGGAGGGGAGTAGCTGCAGCGACAGGTAGTGGTGCACATCGATCTTGTACGCGGGGTCGCCGGCGTGGCGGCGCACCTCGTCGGGGTGGAATGCACGCTGCGCCTGCGCGCTCTTCTCGTCGGCGCCGACGCAAAACACGTAGGGAATCACGTCGCCACTGCGCACCGGCTCGTTCTTCGCGAGCATGCGCAGGGCGACCTGCACATGCGGCTGGTGCTGCGCATCGGGGTAGTCCTGCGGGCGCTTACCGAGCCGCTTGAAGATGACATAGTCGTCCAGCGGCACACGGCCCTCCCGCACGTCGTCCGCGACGCCCTGCAGGTACGTGTGGATGCGCTCGACAACCGTTTCCGTCGCCTCGCCCGAGAGGATCTGCTCCAGCACGTACGTGGACACCTGCTTGTTGAGCTGGCAGTACTCGCGGCGCTTCATGTCGAGGCCCTTGATTTCTGTGTGCGTCTCCCCGGCGTCGTTGACGAGCAGGGCGGCGTACTTCTTCTTCTGCAGGAGCAGCATGCGCTGGAACACGCCATCGATGTCAATCTCGAGCAGGCGGTAGCGCTCGTTCACGGCGCGGCGGAACGCGTGGCCGATACGCAGCGCTGCCTGGTAGTCGATGCACCGCGTGTTGATCATGACACTGTCTGTGTCTCCGTAAATGACATCGAGTTCCATGCTCTCCGCGAGCTCGCACGTCATAGACAGGATCTCACGTCCCTTGAACGTGGTGAGCGCGGCAAGCGGCCGCGCATAGAAGCGCGAGTGCTCAAAGCCGAGGCACCCGTACATGCTGTTCGCCGTCAGCTTGAGCGCGCGCTGCTTAATGTCCCACTGCACGCGCTTGAGCGTCGGCGCATTCTTGTCCTTGAGCAGCGCCTTGACCTGCCGTCGCCGGTTCACGAGCGTGGCAATCAGGTGCGGCAGCACGCCCTGCGCCACGTCTGACGACGGCACGTCCGGCACATCGTCGCCGCCGTGCCGCTCGACCGTGGTAAAGTCGATGTTGAACTCTTGGATGATGCTGGGGTACAGCGAGTTGAAGTCCATGACCAGCACATACTTGTCCCACAGCCCACGCTTCGGATCCAGGACGAGCCCACCCTTGAACGTCTCCTTCTTGCCCGCGTCGTCCTTCTTCTTCTCCCATGCCAGCGGCTTGTCCGGGCACAGGTACTTTTTCTTGTGGAACTCGTGCAGCAGAATGTACTCGTTGCGCTCCGCACGCCCACCGTTCAGCGTGCGCGACCACGCGTGGCCCGCGAGATTCGTCAGCTGCTTCGTCAGCGCGAGCAGCTGCACCTTGCTCGCCAGCGCCATCTGGAAGAACGAATCGACCTCCAGGTGCCGCACAAATGTGAGCAGACGCGCCGGCGTCGGCGCCGTGCTGTCAAAGTACGACGGCACGTCCTCCGGGTCCATGTCCTCGCGCTGCACCTGCAGGTGCGTGCGGCACATCTCGCTCAGCGACCACGTCGTCGAGGAAATCATGCCCTTGGCCATATCGCTCGACAGGTCAGCCACGAGGCGCCCCGCGAGCAGGCGCATGGCCTGCGAGTACTTTGTCGGGCGCGTGCCCTCGTGGCGCAGACGCCCAAGCCGCGTCGCCTGCTCGCACTTGAGGTCGCGCAGCCGGTGCAGCAGCACATCTAGCGTCGACCCGACAAAGTCGTGGCTCACCAGCACATCCACGTCGTGCCGCTGGATCTGTGCGAGCAGGCTGTTCAGCACCATGCGCTCGTACTTGAACGCCTTGACGGGCGTCGAGCTCTGCGCAACCTCCGCCTCGAAGCGCGGTGGGAACGAGGGGCCCAGCGGGCGCACCGCCGTGAACGAGCTCGACGGCAGCTGCTCCACCGGCGTCGCGCTCTCCAGCGCCATGTCGGGCCACACACGCGCACTCGCTGCGACGATCTCGCGCTTGTTCTCCTTAAAGTTGACGACGGACCGCAGCGCGAGACTCATCACCGTCAGCGGCGGCGGCTCCTTGGGCGCGTTGGCATCCGCGTCCGAGTACGGCGACACACACTTCGGGTCGTCGACGGCGAGCTCCAGCTTGCACCACGTCTGCGGCGGGCCGCTCGGCACACTCACCTGGTCGAGCTTCAGCCAGCACGGGCCCATAATGCGCCGCTTCACAACGAATAGCTCAAACGCGGACGTCTGCGTACCAAACGCCCGCACAAACGTCGCGCCGCTGACGTCCGTGGGCAGCGCCGGCTCGTCAAAGCCATACTTGATCTTGAGGTAGCGCCCCTCTGCCGGCACGTCCGGCAGCTCGAACGCGTACCGCCGCGTGACCCACTTGCCGAGCCACGCCGAGATGCCGTGCCGCGAGCGCAGCGCATCAAACTCCTCAAACACGTCGTCCTCGCTCGGCACCATGTCCGTCTCGTGCCCATGGACAAGCGTGCGCGTGCGCGGCTGCAAAAAGACACACCGCTCTATACCATCGATGGCCACACTCGCACTCACGTACCGCTGGCTCGCCTGGTCCAGCACCTTGCCAAAGAGGTAGATCTTGCCGTGCACGTCTGCATAGTCCAGCCAGTAGAAGGACACGGAGCGGTCCGCTTCGTAAATCTGCGTCGACGTGGCCGCCGTCGGCGCCGACGTCTCGGGCGCCGCCACGGCCGCGAGGCTCTCGTGCACACGCCGCCACGACGGCAGGACCGAGGGACTCTCGGCTGCGGGGGCCTCCGCCCCAGCCGGCACCGCCTTGGCCGGCGCCGGCGCCGGCGCGATGGCGGGCTGGCTCGCACCGGTGCTGACCAGCTTGGTGGCCCGCTTCGCGCCGACCGAGACATGCGCAAAGTCGTCGTCGGCGTCGTCCATCGGCTCCGCATCGTCGCTCTTCTGCTTCTTGGCCGAGGCTTCCGGACTCCACGATAGCTCCAGCGGGTCGCTGCTCGGCTCGGCGGACGAGCTGAGGTCGGGCACGAGCGCCGGCATCGCCGAGGGCGTGTGCGTCTGCTTGCGCTTGCGGGCCATGGTCAGCGAGGGCGAGTCTTGGCTATCGTCGAGCGCGAGCGACGCCATCGGCCGCGCCGGCGTGCTCATGGGCGCCAGACCCCCAAAGAGCTGCGACATGAACGCCTCCTCGGCATCTTTGGAGGGCGCCGCCGCTGCCGCGGGCACGCGGCGCGCAGGCGCATCGGCAGCTCGCTCCGAGGGGCGCGTGCGGCCCATATAGTCGGTCGGCGCGGCGCGCTGCGCCTGGCGCCTAGCGCCCTTCTTCGGCTTGCGGCGACCGGTGCGCTCATAGTACTCGTGCTCGTCCTCCGACTCGGACTCGCTCTGCGGGCCATTCTCCCACTCATCCTGGCCGTGGTCCACGTACCCGCTCCCATCGTCGTCCTCGATAAAGTCGTCCTCCATCATGCGCCCCCGCACAATCGACTGGTACACCTCCGCCGACACTTCATCGTAGATCCTGTCGTCCTCTTCGGCCTGGGGGTGCACTCGCGGACCACCGCTCCGCGACGCCTTCAGCGCCGCGAGCGCCTCGAGCCTCTTTGCGCGCGAGGCCATCGTGTCGCGGTAGAGGGTTAAGAGGCCCTGGCACGCGGCACGCGTCGCGCCGCCACGCGCTGCCAGGCATGCCCTCCACTAGTTGGGCCCAATCACCTATGGACTGGCGCTCGCGCCGCGTCCGCGGCGCCGGCGCCGCGAGCGCGGCTCGGCACGCTCGGTTCGCGGGGCATCCGCGCGCTCCAGCATCCAGCGGCTCCATTCGGATGGCAGGGCGGACGAGCTGAGGCCTTCGAGGCGCTCAGGCGCGCGCGCGGTTTCGTTCGGCGGCGATGCCTCGTGCGGCGATGCCTCGCGAGGCGATGCCTCCTCGTGCGCTGCCTCCTCATGCGCCTCGGGCACCCAGCGGTGCTTTCTTGGCCGCTCCGTAGGGCTTTCTGCCTCGCGAGGATCTGTGGGCTCTGGCGCTCGGCCCGCGTCGTCGTCCGAGAGCCCGCCCCATACGTCTGCCTCACCGAAGATATCGTCGTCCGCGTCGTCCACCTGCACGGCGAATGCGGGGGGCTGTGCACTCTTGGGCGGCGAGCGCTGCGCTGCTGTAGCTGGCGCGGGTGCCTCGGCCTTGCGCTTTCGCCGCATCTTTTTTCCATGGACATAGATGACGTCTGGCTCCTCGCCTACGCGGCGAAACTTGGCGCGCGCAGCGGCGATCCGCTCGGCGATCTCGCGCGCCCGCTCCTGCGCGCGGCGCCCCTCTTCCAGGGCCGCGTCGAGTGCCTCGTCTCCGTCGGTGGCGGACTCGGGGGGAGGCGTAGGCTCTTTGGCTGCCTCTTGCGCGATGCGCGCGCGCTCCTGCGCGAGGAGCTCGAGATCGAGCCCCTTGGTGCGGCCGGCCGCCTGCGCACGGGCGTCCCAGGCGTCTAGGTGCGTCGGAGCAGCGGCGCCACCGGTGCGCCGCAGCGCCGCTCGATCCACGTACGATGCCGATGCAGCGTCCGCGTGCACGTGGCGTGGGCGCATATGCAGCGCGTCGTCCTGCCGCGGTGCCGCGGCGGCTCGGTCCTGCGCGCGGGCGGCGCCTGCGTCGGGCGGCGGGCACGCGCGGGGGTCCATGCGAAGGGCCTGGGCGTCGCGGTACCGCCTGACTAAGCTGTCCGCCGGCCTCCCTCGCGTCCCCATCATGTGCGAGGCCGGGCGACTGCTAACGATCCAGAGCCATGTGGCGACGGGCTATGTGGGTACGTGGGAGGCGCTCACGCAGGCAATCGCTCCGCGACGTTTCCTGCGCAGCTGCTCGGCTGGGACGTCGATGCGGTGAATACGGTGCAGTTTTCGAACCACACCGGCTACGGCCGCTGGGGCGGCCTGCGCTTTGACGAGCACCACCTCACGGACGTGTTCGACGGGTTGGCGCGCAACGGGCTGCTCACGCAGAACCGCGTCGTGACGGGGTACACGCCGTCGCCGGAGGCGCTGTCGGCCGTCGAGCGCCTGATCGCCCGGCTGCGCGCGACGAACCCCGCGCTGGTGTACCTGCTCGACCCAGTGATGGGCGACATGGACCGCGGCATGTATGTGAACCCCAACGTGCTGCCGATCTACCGCCGCATGCTGCACCTCTCGACGATCATCTGTCCGAACCAGTTCGAGGCGCAGCTGCTCGCGGGCCAGGAGATCACGTCGCTTGCGTCGCTGCGTGCCGTGCAGGAGAAGCTGCACGTCGAGTACCGCGTGCCGCATGTGGTGATCACGTCCCTGGCGCTCCCGCCGGACGACCTCGCGCGCCTCGGCGCCTCGGCGACGATGCCGGACGGGCAGGAGGCCATGGTGCTCGTCGGCTCGACGTGGGACCACGGCCTCCAGTCGTGGTTCCTGCAGTTCCCGTGCCTCGGCGAGTACTTCTCGGGCGTCGGCGATCTCTTCGCGGCCCTCGTGCTGGCGCGCTTCGCGACGCACCTCGACGACCTGCCTGAGCCCGCGCGCGCGGCGCATGCGCTTGAGCCCGCGGCAAGCGCAGACGAGTGCACACTCCCGATCGCGCGCGCCGTCATGCTCGCCGTCGCTGCGCTCCAGCACGTGCTCGTGCGCACGCGCGCCACGATGGTCGAGCAGGGCGCGCGCCTCCAGCTCGATCCCTTCCGCCCCGTGACCCAGCTCGACGCCGACGAGCGCGTCAGGGTGATGCGCCTGCGCGAGCTGCGCATTGTGCAGAGCGCGTCCGAGATCCTGCGGCCCCGCGTGCTCTACCGCCCCCAGTGGGCACGGTCCTAGCCGTACGACCTCCATACCCACGTGGCTTGTAGCGACCCTCCATGTCGGTGGCCGACCTGTACCACATCCGGCGCGCGATCCGGCGCGACCGCGAGCAGGGCGCGCAGCCCAGCACCGCGGCGCCGGGCGCCGGGCGCCTGTGTGGGATCTGCCTGGCGCGCGCCGCGTCGTACACGTGCCCGACGTGCCATGCGCCGTACTGCTCGCTCGCGTGCTTCCGCGCGCCGGCGCATGGCTGTGCGCCGTCGTTTGCGCAGCGCGCGGCGCGCGAGCATATCCGGCCCGAGGACGCAACGACCGATGAGGCGGAGCGGCAGCGCACGCTCGAGATCATACACCGCCTGCAGACCGGCGAGGGCGTCCTCTCCGACTCGGACGACAGCGACGTGCCCGGCGACGACGAGCTGCGCCACTATACCCCCGACCAGCTGCTCCGCCTGCTCACGCGGCAGGAGCGCGCGTCGTTCACGGACCTGCTCTCGCGGCCGGCGCACGCAGCGCACCTCTACTTCGATCAGGCGCCGGCCGAGCTCTGGTGGCGCCAGGGCGACGACGCACGCCCATGGGCCGCGCACGCGCCGTACACCCCGTTCCTGGAGAGCCTCGATACCCCGCGCCCACGGAGCGCGCCTGCTGACCTGCGTTTCAACCTGCTGTTCCTCCTGCTGGCCTATGCGTATGTGCTGCGCCACCTCGACGTGCCGAGTCTCGGTGCGCTGGGCCCCGCGGCGTCCGCGGACGATGACGGCGCGCGCGACTCGGACAGCGATGGGGCGCCGCCACCGCTCGAGCCGGACGAGCCACTCGCCCGCGCCGCGGCCCCTCCCGATGAGCGCGCGCCGTCCGAGGCGGACACGGCGCGCGCCCTGCTGTGTGAGCTCGTCCCATTTCTCGCGCCGGCCACGGCGGCCGACGCGCGCCTGCGCCTCGCGTCCGCCGACGAGGTGGGTCTGTACCTGCTGCAGCTATGGGGCCCTCGCCGCACCGGCCACGCGTCGACGGCGACGCTGCGTGCGCTGTGGGACGATGTTCAGCCGCTCGTACAGGCGCGGCGCGTGTCGGCGCTGGACGTCGCGCCGCATGCGCCGGTCGCATGGGCCCTCGCTGACCTGCACGCCCTGTTCGACACCTCGCCCCGCCCGGCGCACGCGGCCGCCGCCAAGAAGCTGTGGTTCTACGCGCAGGCCCTCGGCCCTGGCGGCGCGACGGACGCCCGCGCGCTGGCCGATCTCGTGGACGCGGCGCGCAAGCGCCTCGCGCACGAGCAAGACGAGCAGGAGCGCCTCGACATGGTCGCGGCAGCGCACGACGTGATGCGTGGCATGGCACACCCGGTCCAGCAGCTGCACCAGCCGCGCATCGAGGCGCTGGACTAGGCAAAGCCGACATTGGGCGCGCCGCCCGCGCGCTGAATCCGTAGCACCTTCTTGGCCACGAGGCCATACACCGCCCTTGTCGCGAGTGCATCGCCGGCCTGCTCAATGTCCGTCGGATCGAGGCCGACCTGCTGCACCAGCGCACTGCACGTGGTGGGCGTGCGTACCGCGGCCTGGAGCGCGGCCTGGCCCTGCTGCCGCCACCACGTCTCACACAGTGCCTTGATCGTAGGGAGCGTGAGCGTATGGGGCGCAGGCGCACGCATCAGGAGGAGCATCACATGGGCCATCATCACGAGACCCACGCTCAGGGGGCCACTCGGGTTCGGCGCCTTGCCGTACGTCGCCGGCGCACCCTCGTCCCGCGGCACGCCCTGCTCGACCTGGCGCAGGGCCTGGAACGTGTCGGGAAAGGGGGCGGCCGCACATCCCGGGCGCGCATACCGCAGGACCTCGCCAAACCGCTCCCAGACCTGCGCGGCCATGCGCTCCAGCGCCTCGGTCGCAGGCGGCACCGTGCCCATCGGCACGAGCGCCGCGCCACTGGGCGGTGGGCGCGCGAGGGCGCGGCGCGGCGTGCCGCTCTGCGTCGGCGTGCCGCTGACCGAGTGCGCGAGGGGACGCGAGCCGGGCGTGCGGCGCGGCGTCGTCTGTGACGGCGCAGGCGACGCGCGCACGGGCGATGCGCGCCGTGGTGTGGCAGGCGATGCGCGGGCCGCTGATGATGTGCTTGCACTCAGCGCGGCGCGGCGCGGCGTCGTCTTGGGCGTCTCCGCACGCGATACGCTGCCGGCGAGGGCGCGGCGCGGCGTCGCCGACATGCCAGGCGTGCGGTGCCGCGCCTCGGTGCTCGCTTTGGTCGGCGTCGGCGCGGGCTTGGCGGGCGTCGCAGGCGCTCGCGCTGGACTGGCTGCCGCCGAGGCTGGCCTGCTAGGCGGCGCGCTCGACTCGTACTCGCCCAGCAGGGACTCTAGCGCGAGGATCTCCATCCGCTCGCGCTGGATCTCGTCCTTGACGCGCTGCAGCTTGGCGGCATCGACGGTCGGCGCACGCGTCGGCGACGGCGCCGCGGCCGGCCCTGCGGACGCCTGCTGCGCCTGCGCCTTGCTTGCCTGCTCGATGGTAGCCTGGTACCGCGTTATGTGGCGCTGCAGCTCGCCCTCGCGCCGGAGCAGCATGCGAATGTGCTTGCGGGCGCGCGGTGCGTTGTGGTAGTTCTGCAGGAGTTTCTCGGCGGCGAGCAGGTAGGTGCGTGCGTCGCACGGCTCGGTGCGCGGATGTTTCAGCGGCGACGGCACCGGCACAGGGCGCAGTGCCGGCTTGGGCGCCTCGGGCGCGCTGGTGCGCTCGCCTTTGGCGGGCGCCACAAACAGGGAGGCCTCGAATGCGTCGGCATCGCGGATCAGCTCGAGGATGTCCACGTGCGCGGGGTTCAGCACGGCGTTGGTAAAGTAGGGACGCCGTCTCGACGACTCGGCGGTACGCGCATGCAGCGCATGCAGCTGGTCGAGCGATGCGTGGATCGCCGCGACGTGCGTCTCCATCGAGGGGAGGCGAGGCGCGACACGCCGCGGTGGACGCGTAGGCCACGTGATACGTCCTTCGCTCGGGCCGCGTGTACGTCGCGTCGGCCATGGCAGGCGTGTCGCGCGAGGCGGCGCTGGACGAGGTCTCGCCTATGGTGCAGGAGGGCTGGGACGGCGGCGATTTGCCGACGACGGCCCCACGCACGGTCCCTGGCATGGACCTGGCGACGGTCACGGCCATGGCCCTTAGCACCAGTGGACTCGCTACGGTGCCCGCGGGCGCTACGGACGAGAGTGGCATGGAGGACACTCCGCTCATGCCGCCCGAGTCGGCGCACCTCTTTGAGCGTCTGCAGGCGTGCCTGCGTCTGCGTGATAAGTACATGTCGGAAAGTCTGCAGGGCGACCTCTTTGACAACCCGAAAAACTGGGACGCCGAGTACTGTGTCGAGTGGGCGCAGGAGCACGGCGCCGAGGCGTCGGCGCTTCTTGCGTCCGCGCAGAGTGTGCCGGTGCGTATTGACGGGTGTGCGATGGATGCGACGACGCAGCAGCCGCGGCCGTGGCGGATCTACCCCGCGCCGCCGCGCCCCCACTGGGAGCAGTTCACACCGGCGCCTCCGTCGTCGTTTGTGGGCGGCGCGCATCCCGTGCCGCCCATGCCACCGGCGTCGCAGGCGAATGTGCTGGCGGCGCAGGCGCTCCTCGAGAGCTGCGGCGGCGTGCCGGGCGCCTTTGCGGAGGAGGCCATGTCGCTGCCGCCCGCTCACTGCATCGATGGGCGGCGTGTGCAGATGGGCATGCGCGATGGTGTGTTCCATGCGTGGGTCGAGGATGCACGCGGCGTGCGCCGGTGCCTCACGCGCGTGACGTCGAGTGCTGAGTGGTTCGACGACCACGACTTTCTCGTGAGCGTCACGAGCGATGGGCCGGCGAAGACGTTTGCGTGGCGCCGCCTCAAGTACCTCGAGGGCAAGTGGAACCTGTACAAGCTGCTCAACGAGTACCGCGAGACGGACCTGCTCAAAAAGGTCGCACACCGGGACTTTTACAATGTGCGCAAAGTCGACACGCACGTCCACCACAGTGCGAGCATGAACCAGAAGCATCTACTGCGCTTCATCAAGGCGAAAGTCAAGCGGCACCCCGACGACGTGGTGCTGCGCCGCGGTGCTACGCCCATGACGCTGCAGGACGTGTTTGACTCGCTCCAGCTGACTGCGTACGACCTGAGCATCGACACGCTGGGCATGCATGCGCACCAGGACTCGTTCCACCGCTTCGACCGCTTCAACCTCAAGTACAACCCGATTGGCGAGTCCAAGCTGCGCGAAATCTTCCTCAAGACGGACAACGACATCCAGGGGCGCTACCTCGCCGAGATCACGCGCGAGGTGATTAGCGATCTCGAGCAGAGCAAATACCAAATGTGTGAGTACCGCGTGTCGGTGTATGGCCGGAACGCCGACGAGTGGGACAAGCTCGCGCGCTGGGTCGTTGACCACCGCCTGTTCAGCGCCAACGTGCGCTGGCTCATCCAGGTGCCGCGCCTGTACGAAGTGTACAAGGCGAACGGCAACGTCACGCACTTCCAGGACCTGCTCGACAACGTCTTCCGACCGCTGTTCGAGGTGACGCTCGATCCGAGCACGCACCCCCAGCTGCACATCTTTCTGCAGCGTGTGATTGGCCTCGACATTGTCGACGACGAGAGCAAGCCGGAGCGCCGCTTTTTGCGCCAGTTTCCACCGCCGGCACAGTGGGACTATGCGGCGAGTCCGCCGTACTCGTACTGGCTGTACTACATGTACGCGAACCTCGCGACGCTGAACCAGTGGCGGCGGGAGCGGTGCTTCAACACGTTCGTGCTGCGCCCTCACGCGGGCGAGGCGGGCGATCCCGAGCACCTCGCCTCCGCGTTCCTCACGTCGCAGTCGATTTCGCACGGCATTCTGCTGCGCAAGGTGCCGGTGCTGCAGTACCTGTACTACCTGAAGCAGGTCCCGATCGCCATGTCGCCGATCAGCAACAATGCGCTGTTCCTCGCGTACGAGCGCAATCCGTTCCCCGAGTACTTCCGCAAGGGCCTCATTGTCACGCTGTCGACCGACGACCCGCTGCAGTTCCACCTGTCCAAGGAGCCGCTGCTCGAGGAGTACAGTGTGGCCACGCAGATCTACAAGCTGTCGTCGGCGGACATGTGCGAGCTCGCGCGCAACAGCGTGTGGCAGTCGGGCTGGGAGAACGAGATCAAGCGCCACTGGCTGGGCCGCCACTACTTTGTGCCGGGCGCGGCCGGCAACGACATTTCCAAGACCAATGTGCCGGACGTGCGGCTGCAGTACCGCCACGAGACGCTGCAGCAGGAACTCGCCTTTGTATGGCAGTCACCACCTACATAGCTACCTACTTCTGGCTGAGACTCGTCACACCCGGGAGGTCCTTGCCCTCGAGCAGCTCGAGGCTCGCGCCACCGCCCGTCGACACGTGCGAGAGGTTCGACTCCTGGCCGTACTTGGCCACGACGGTCGCCGTGTCGCCGCCGCCGACAATCACGGTCGCGCCGTTCTTATCGGCCTCGACGCAGGCGTCCAGCATGGCCTTCGAGCCAGCGGCAAAGTTGTCGAACTCGAACACGCCGGGCGGGCCGTTCCACACGATCGTCTTGGCCTTCTGGATCGCCGCGCGGAAGTGCTCGCGCGACTTCTCGCCGACGTCGAGACCCATCCAGCCGTCGGGGATGCCGTCCTTGTCGGTCGCGTGGCCGACCTGCGCCTCCTTGTCGAACTTGTCGGCGGTCACAAAGTCGACCGGCAGGATCACCTCGACGTTCTTCTCCTGCGCCTTGCGCATGAGCTCGTCGACCTTCTTCGAGCCCTCCTCGTCAAAGAGCGAGTTGCCGATGGACATCTGGTCGACGACCTTCTTGAAGGTGAACGCCATACCACCGCCAATGATCAGCATGTTCACCTTGTCGAGCATGTTGTCGATGAGCTGGATCTTGTCCGAGATCTTCGCACCACCGAGGATCGCAAGGAACGGACGCTCCGGCGACTCGAGCGCCTTGGAGAAAAAGTCGAGCTCCTTCTTCATCAGGAAGCCCGACGCACGCTGCGGCAGCTCCACGCCGACGACCGACGAGTGCGCACGGTGCGCCGAGCCAAAGGCATCGTTCACGTACACATCGCCCAGCTTGGTCAGCTGCGCACGGAACTCGGCGACCTTGTTCGAGTCCGCCTTGACCTTCTCGCCGTTCGCGTCCTTGCCCTTGCCCTCTTCCTCGATGTGGAAGCGCACGTTCTCGAGCAGGATCACGGCGCCGTTCGACGCCGCCTGCACCGCCTGCTCCACCTCAGCGCCCACGCAGTCCGGGAGGAACTGCACGTCGCGGCCCAGCAGCTTCGACAGCTCCGGCACCACCGGCTTCAGCGAGTACTTGGTCTGCTTCTGGCCGTCGGGACGGCCCAGGTGCGACATGAGCACCACCGCCTTGGCCTTGTGCTCCAGGGCGTACTGGATGGTCGGCAGCGCAGCCACAATGCGCTGGTTGTTCGTGATGCGCTCGCCATCAAGCGGGACGTTGAAGTCCACGCGCATCAGCACGCGCTTGTCAGTGAGATCGACATCAGAAATGGCTAGCTTCGTTGACAGAGACATGAGGGAAACGTCTGACCGCCGCGCCCCGCCACGGCGGTCGGGCCCGCTACGCTGGACGGCATGTGACAAGCTGACATAATCGAACCCCGCCTTCGCGGGGCACGCCTCGGCCCCTCATGCCCGTACCGCCGCCGAACGACCCTCCGCTCACGTCCTTTGGCGCGCTCGTCCGCCTGGACGAGCTGCCGACGGACGATCTGCGCGGCGGAAAGGCGCCATGGGCTAGCGCGGCACCCCCGCTGCGCGATCTCCGCACGCAGGCGTCGCCCCTGTGGTTCGGGGGCGGCGTCTTTGGCCACGGCATGTACAATGAGGACAGCGTGCTCACCAGCAATGCGGCTGTGCGTGCGCTGCGCCTCGCATTCAACTACGGCATCAATGCCCTCGACTCGTCGCCGTACTACTTTCCGTCCGAGCTCGTGCTCGGCCGCGCGCTCCGGATCCTGGCGCCGGAGCACCCCCGCGACTCGTACTTCCTCGTGACCAAGTGCGGGCGCTACGGCCCGCTGCGCTCCCAGTTTGACTACTCGCCTGAGCGCATCCGCACGTCGATCCAGCAGAGCCTGGCGCGCCTCGGCACGACGTACCTGGACGGCGCCCTCCTGCACGATGCCGAGTTTGTCAGTGCGCAGCCGGCGATCGCCCTTACGGACGAGGGCCGCTGGCTCGCGGCGTCGGCCGTGGGCCTAAGCGACAAGTACACGCCGGACGAGGCACGGCGCCTGCTGGGCATCGCGCCAGACGACGCCGCACGAATCCGCGGGCCTGGCGACGAGGCCGTTTTGCAGGCGGCACGCACACTCTTTGAGCTCAAGGACGCAGGTGTTGTGCGGAACGTGGGCATCAGCGGATACCCTCTCGGCGAGCTTGTGCGCCTCTCGCGCCTGATTGCATCGCATGCGCCGTACCGAAGCCTGGACATGGTCCTGAGCTACAGCAACCACACGCTGCATGCGGACCTGCTCCCTGCGTGGCAGGCCCTCTTTGACGCATCCCCGAGCGGTGCACCATGGACACCGCCGATGCTGCTCAATGCGTCGCCGTTCTCGATGGGCCTCCTCGCAGACCGCGGGCCGCCTGCATGGCACCCCGCCGATGCGACGCTCCGCACCGCGACGCATGCCGCCTTACAGGAGATCCAGCAGGATGCAGCGGCGCGCACTGCCTCGCCCATACCCGCCGACCAGGTCCTCGCCACGACCGCGCTCTTCCGTGGCCTGCGTGGCAGCGAGGTCGTCACCAGGGACGGCGTGCCGGCGCTTCGCACGCTCCTGGGCATGAGCAATACTGACGAAGTCCACACGGCTATCGCCACGTACCGCATCCTGGCCGCGCACGGCGATCCTGCCCGTGCGCAGCTCGCGGCGTACGAGGCGCTCGTCCGGCAGCGCCTTGTGGAGGCAGGCTCCGCCGATCAGACGTGGGCCTCGCCGCCCGCCGACGCCTGAGTCCGTAGCCTCCACCATGTCTGTGCCGACGTCGCTGTCGTCGAGGTACCCAGCCCTGTCGAGGCCGCCGACGACCGCGCGCCCCTTGCACGTTGTGCTGGCATGCACAGGGAGCGTCGCGAGCGTCAAGGTCCCGAACA
Organism: Malassezia sympodialis ATCC 42132; assembly: GCF_000349305.1. Classification (NCBI taxonomy): domain Eukaryota; kingdom Fungi; phylum Basidiomycota; class Malasseziomycetes; order Malasseziales; family Malasseziaceae; genus Malassezia; species Malassezia sympodialis. The sequence goes on along the minus strand of NW_017387814.1, from coordinate 44,087 downwards.
TTGTCGCGGGTCTGCTCGCGTACGCGCCCGTTCACGTGCACGTAGTGGCCAGTGCGGCGGCGCTGCACTTTTTCGATGCAGACGCTGTCGATGCGCTCGATACGCGCGCACGTACATTTGGCGTGCATGAGCTGGCCGCGCTGAACTGTGCGGCGGGTGAGTCGGCCGATTCTGTGGTCGCGCCGCGCGCCAAGGTGTGGCGCGACGCGGACGAATGGGCAGCCTGGGCGAAGGTAGGCGACCCCGTCCTGCACATCGAGGTACGCCGGTGTACTTACCATAGCTGCGACGCTGGGCGGACGTGGTCTTGGTGGCGCCGTGCAGCGCAGACACCCTCGCGAAGCTGACGCATGGCCTGTGCGACAACTTGCTGGTGCGTGTGGCCGACTCACGCAGCTCTCGTTCCTGCGCGCCCTCTCGCCCGACACGCCCACATGGGTGTATCCGGCGATGAACACGCTCATGTACATGCACCCACTCACGGCGCAGCACACGGCGAGCCTCGAGGCGCTCGGCTACGAGGTGCATGGGCCGATCGCCAAGCGGCTCGCGTGTGGCGATCTAGGTACGTTGTGCGTCTCACACAGGCATGGGCGCCATGCTCGAGTGGACCGACATTGTGCGGATGGTTGCTGAGCGCTATGGCCTGACGTAGCTATGCCTCGTCCTCGTCGCTGTCCTCGAGGATATGACGCACGACCGGCTCGGCGCGCTTGCGCAGCTCCAGCACCACCTGCTGGGCCTGCGCTGGCGCCTCGCTGGCCAGCACGAGCTGGCGGCTGCTGGGGTGGCGCCACCACGCGAGGATGGCCTCGTCGCTGACCATCTCGTCGTTGTACACCTTGGTGAGCAGGGGCACAAACAGCTTGGTGTGGCTCACATGCACCGCGCAGAACGACTGCATCATGGCGAGCGCTTCAATTTGGTCGTCGTGCGCGACTTCGCGGATCAGCGGCCCCCAGTGGTCCAGCAGCGCAGCTGTCTCGCGCGGCTGATCGACCGAGCAGTGGTGCAGCACAAACGCAATCACCACCTTGCGCACCTCGCCAGGCGGCACATTGCTCGCCATACGCAGTGTCTTGAGCTCAATGGCCGCATTTTCCGGCGCATGCTTCTCGTCGAAGGCGCGCTCCAGCGAGGCATGGGCCTCGTGCTGGAATTCGCGCAGGCGCTCCTCCGACTCGATCTTCTCGCCGTACGTCTGTGATTCTTGTCCGCCAGACAGGGTCAGCGACATGCTGCCGTATCCGGACGGCGATGCCGGCGACGACTCGTCGGACTCGTCCAGGCTCTCGTCGCTCAGCGCATCGGCGTCGCTATCAGCGTCAATGGACGAGAGTTCTGACGCCGCATCGTCCCAGACCACGACGCTGCGGTCCGCGCCCATCGCAAACAGGCGCGCATTGGCCGCATGCTCCAGCTCGTCGACTTCCTCGTCACTGTCGTCGTCATCCGCGGCATGTGCAGCGCCCAGCGGTGCCCACAAATAGCCTCGCGACGCACGACCCAGCGCAGCGTCGGCATCGACCTCGTCCATACTCGGCTCGTCCTCGTCGTCGTCTTCGCTCGTGCGGAACGCGTGCATGGAGACGCGCGAATAGGGGGGGACCTGCACGTCCGGCCCAATCACGCACCCGTCGCCCACGACCGTGCCGCGCTGCAGGTGCACATGGTCGAGGATCTGCACGCCCTCGCCCAAGAGGCACTGCTCAATGGTGCATCCACGGCCGACAACGACGCTGCGCCACAGGTACGAGCCGCGGATCGTCGAGTTGGCGCCAATGTGCACGCCCTCGCCCAGCACCGACTCGTGTACCTGCGCCCCCTCATCAAGACGCGCCTGTAGGCCGAGGAGCGAGCGGCGGCCAAGCACGGCCGTGCTGGCCATCGCCACCTGCTCGCCCGTAAATCGCAGGCCAGGTGCGCTGGTGTATCTGGCGCCGTTGGGCATTCCGAGGCGCGGCGTATTGGGATACGTCCAGCCTGCGAGCACGTCGCGCGAGGCCGCATCGTAGCGTGCGGGATCCGAGACGCGCAGCATGTAGCCTGCGCCCTGCGGCGGCATACCCAGGACGCCGCGCGACACGACCGAGAACGGTTCGCCCGCGGACGTCGACGTAGCGTTGGCCGGCGGAGCGACGTGCACAAAGATCTTGGCCTCCAGCAAGTCGGACGTCAATATGCCCTGCACAAACTCGCGGCGCAGCGACTGGTAGTCGAAGTTTTCCGTGAAAAGAGGCGGCACATCGATCGAGCACACGTCGACGCCGCAGTCGACGAGGTCGTTGCGCACGTCGAGCTCCGTGCGGGCCTGCTCGAAGAGCTCGAGCGGCAGGGGAAGGAGCGGCACACGCGGCACCGCCGGTATCGCCGCATAGTGCATGAGCTGCGAAGTGGCTGGTGCAAGCACAAACACCGATAGATCGCCGGGGCGCCGTGCGCCGCTGGTCTGGGGCGCCGGCATCGTGCAGATGGTCATAATCGCATTCCGATCGGCCTGCCGGCGCTCCTTGTGGGCGCGCACAACGGCGCCAATGTCCATCGTGCCCAGCGAGTCGCCGTGCATGAGCACAAAGTCGGACTTGATCACCTGGTGCGCATCGAGCTCGCGCATCGTGTCGCCCACAGAGCGCGCCTCTGGCACCGCGATCAGCGAAATGCGCGTCAGCGACGTCGCCGGCGCCGCCGGCACACGCGCACCCGGCGCGCGAAATAGGAGCGGGTGATGCTCCTCCAGGTATGCACGAATCTGTCCCACATGCCATGTAGCGAGGAAAAAGACCTCGTGGACGCCCGCCGCCGCGAGCGACTCCAGCGTCCACTCAATGAGCGGCACATTGCACACCGGCATCAGGCACCGCGGGCGGTCTAGCGTGAGCGGCGCAAACCGCTGCGTAAACACATCGCACAGGACCACCGCCTGCAGCGGGTCGTCCTGCGCCATCATGTCCGCCGCCATGTCGTCTCCGCAGCGACGGCCAGCGCCGCCGGCCGCACCGAGAATGTATCACGTGATTCAGAGACGTCGCGCTTCGCGGGCCCTCGGCCTGGGTCACCGCCATGGGCGATCGTGATGTGGGCGGTCTGCGCCGCTCCCAGTCGTTGGTGAGCGGTCTGCTGAACTGGATGTCGCCTTTCCGACCCAGTTCCTCCAGCCCTGATACCTCCATGGACGAGCAGCCGTTTACCGATGCTCACAGCGCCGAGGCGCCGCCGGCGCCCACGTCGCCCCCGCCGCCTGCGGCGCCCCCGGCCGCGCCGGCGCCAGTGCCGGCGCCAGTGAACATGACGCCCACGCATCCTTCGCCCTATGCACGTAGATCGTGGGCTACTACACAGGCGCCTGCTTTCCACCCGGGCTCGTTCGAGACGCCGACGAAGCGCACGAGCCCGGCGCTCAAGACAACCTCGCCCTTTGCAGCGAATGTATCGCCTGGTCGCAAGCATGCGCCGATCTACTTGGGACCTGGCACGAGTACGCGCAAATCCTACTCGCCACTGCGCTCGTCGATCGCATCGACACACTCGATGAGTGCGCTGGCACAGCAGCGCCCCCCGATGCTGGCGCGGGAACCAGTAGGCACGCCAGAAAAGCGCCTCAAAACCAGTACAACGTCTACGCAGGCGCTCGATCAGGTCGCGTTTGCGTCGCCGTCAACGAGCGCACTGTCGTCCAGCACCAGTGTGTCGTCCGCCCGCAAGCGGCCCGTGGACAACGAGGAGCCAGCGCCTGCTGAGAGGGCCCCGGAGGCTGTCGAGGTGCCGGTGCGCCGCTCTGCGCGGCATACACGTGCGGCATCGACGATGCGTGAGGTACTCGACGCGATGAAGCCGCTTGAACCGCCTGCACCGGCCCTGCCGGAGGTCGTCAATCCGTATCAGACGCGGTCCAAGTCCACTGCTCCGCGCCCAACGACTCGCTCGACGCGCGCGCGTGCGCTGGAAGCGGCCCGCCAGCGTGCGGCCTCCGAGGTGCCAGCGGGCGACGAGCCGCCCAAGACATCGCTCCTGGATATGGTCGAGCGTACCGAGCCATTGCCTGTTTCACCACGACGCCCGCTTCGCACGCCGGGCACAGAGCCGCTGCGCCCTTCTGCGACGAGTCCCGAAGGCAAGAGCAGCGTTGAAAGCGGCGCGCTGCGTCTTATGGCGAATAAGCCCAAGCGTCCATCGCCACTGTCGATGGGCGCGACGTCGAGCGATACAAGTGGGGCGGCGCCTGCGCCTGCGGCGGTGCCCCTTCCCGTTGTGCCACCTGTACCTGCAGCGCCAGCTCCAGCGCCAGCAGTCCCCGTTGCTCGGTCTACCGAGCCACCCGTGCAAATCGACACGCCGTCGTGGTGCATCGTCACGGCGCCTGCGCGGCGCGATAAGCCAACCTTGATCTCTGGTGATCAGGCCAAGGCTCTTGACGTGCCTTGGGACCAACTACCTGTGTTTTCCTTTGATATACCTGCGGCCCGGGCACGGGCCGCGCCGCCTAGCGAGGCTACTGCCCCACCGGCGTCCAAACCGTTCGGCTCGGGCGCGTTGTCGGCGCCCAAGGATGCCCCGTCGCTCTCTCAGACGTCGAAGACTGAAGAATCTATACCGACGACTGAAGAATCTACGAAGCGCCCTGTGTTTTCGTTTAGTGCATCCGCTAGGCCTGTGGCGCCCATGTCCAAGCCCGCTGCGCCTGCCCCGGTGGCTCCCGCTCAGGCGCCGTCGACGGAGGCTCCGGCCACCGATGCTCCATCCACAGACCAGAGCGAAGGCAATACGCTCACGGCGTGTGGCCAGGGCGAGGAGGACGAGGACACATCGCATGAGGTGCGCGCCAAGATTTGGCGGCTAGACGCGGGTGCTTGGCAGGACATGGGAGTGAGTATTTTGCGTATCAAGACAGCGAAAGGCACCCATAAGAGCCGCGTGCTTGCACGCAATGCCGTCAATGGGCACGTCGTGTTGAACTTTGTACTGTATCAAGGCCTCCAGGTGATGTGCGACAAGAATGTGCTCACATTTTTGGGCTTTGTGGATGCCAAGCCATGCCACTTGCGGTGCAAGGTCAAGACCCCCGATGCGGCGACCAGCCTGAAAGAGGCTCTCATGCAGTTTGCGCAGACCGATGAATCCTGATGGCAAGATGTGACGAGTCAGTGTCAGATGCCCTCCTATTTGATTGTCCAGACTGCTGGGTGGCTGGGCGATTGAAGCGAGCGGCTAGAAGAAGAAGACGCGATGGATTTAGGTGGCGAGGGATTGTACCGTCGTCGCCCATTGAAACGCGTCCTACATGCTAGCCAGTAGCATGCAATGAAATTGTGTACGAATGATTTCGTGTCAGCGGATGGAGGTCTAGACGAGCTTGCCGAGTATGCACTGCTCGCGAAGGTTCCATCCAACAGCCATACCCTAGAGCCAAGGGCAGGACGCGAGGTTCGTCTGGCCTGACTAGAGATAGGGGACATGAGTGTTGCTATGAAGCGGCTGCCGGCTGCTCGTCCTCCGGCAGTGCAGCCTCATCGCCCTCATGGGGCACAACCTGGTATGTAGAGGCATGCACCGCATTGGCCCGGCGCGATTTCGACAGCGGCAGCAACCAGTACGTGCCATGCCGCAGATGCAACGCATACGCATACAATACGAGGGCAAAGTAAATCTGGGTTAGCTCATCGTGCGCACCTTGATAAGCCAGCCCATCGCCAGCACGCCAGCGGCGAAGCCGCGCTCGGAGCGCCACGTTTCATTCGCCTGTTGCACGCGCATCGCGGCCTCCGCCGCCCCGGCTGAGGTGCTGACATCAATGTCCTTGTGCCGCAAGAGGGCCATTTCTTCGGGCGAGCGGTACTGCGCCTCTAGCGACTCAATCAAGCTCATCAGCCCGGCCTGGTGGTCTGAATTGGACACGCGCCGGCCGTCGTGAGGGGCGTAATAGTACCACCACAACGCGAACATCATCGTCCACCCCGTCGACACCATATGGTCCAGCATGTATACATGGGCATATCGCAACACCGACTCGTGCTTTTCGTCACTAATGGCCTTAAGACCCCAGATAAAGATGGGAATTGTCGCAATGGAATACAAGTAAAGAGAGACTTGCGCAAAGGAACCGCCCTGGAAGACGGCTATAATGCCATACACACCCGCAATCTTATTGAAGAGCGAGAACAATGAGAGAATCTGGCAGCCCACCTTGATGTCCATGAACCCGGCAAACGAGCTCATGAGCCCTGTGAGGGACGACTTGGGCATGCGCAGATACAGTCGCGGCATGGGCAGCGTCCAGGCGACCGCGCGTCTTGGCCGGTGTACGCGAAGGGCGATGCCCACGTGGGATCACATGATGCCTCAGGAGCTACTTCGCCTTGGGCCGCTCAGGGTGCAGGGACTGCCGGGGCCGTTGGGGGAGCGCGAAGCTGAGCAGGTCGGGCTCGTCCGACCGCGAGACAGCCTAGAAACGTCTATAGATCCCAGTCGTCGTCGTCGTCATCCAACGTCTTTTTTCGTGAAACCTGCCTCATTAGCAAGGGCTGTAGTTCGTACGCACCGTGATCTTGTTTGCCGACTCATTCGCGCCTACCTGGTCAACCTGGTCGAGTAGCATGATCAACTGATCTTCCGACACACGCTGCCGAACCTGCCCAGAGCGCGCCATCTGCAACAAAATGTCCGAGATGGCCGCCGCCTTCTGTGGCTTGACTAGTGCAATGCGCGATACTGTGTGTGGGTACAAGATACGTACACCTCTCCCTTGCATCACTTTCAAGGATCTGAGAGAGAAGCTGGCGCTTCATCTCCTCCTGCTGCGCCATGTTGTCGTCTTGGCCATCGGTCGCACTGCTGCGGCCGCTGCCGCCCTGCAACACAGATGGCATACCTGCACTGGCTTCCCTGTAAGTGTGCTGTCCCACTTACTAGGCATGCTGCCTCCCTGGGCACCGCGCAGCTCCGCCAGGCGCGCGCGCCGAATGGCCTCCAGCTCTGGATCGTCCATCGTGCACGTGGTTCGTTGAGCAGCGATCTGTCGATGTGGAGGTAGGCTCAGCGGCGTAGAACTCAGTCAACTCAGGTTGCAGCAGGCCGTGGCCGCGTCCCTATCGACGGCAGCGTGGATGTTGTATGGAACCTACCTGGGCGACCTAGGCGAGGGCGCATAAAAGACTGCCCATTGGCACCAAGCTGCTCCTCACCCCACCCCTTTCATCTATCCTTGTCCAGGGCTCTGGTAGCCTAGACTCCCCTATTCCTATCCCCTACGCGTTCCTGGTGAACCAACTTGCACACATCTTTGTACATCGGAGAACTGGCTTCTTTGGTATCAACTTTCTTGACTGTTATATATCATGGCTACTCAGAAGCGCTCGACTTTCTCAACAGCTGGTCTGTTGAACCTGGTTTGCCTGGCTCTACTCATCACGAGCCAGGTATCAAGCGTGGCGGCCCTGCCCGTGATGAACGAGCAGGGCGTCCACGCGCCTCTTCAAAACCGCGCGCCGGCAGCTGGTCTCGCTGAACGCGCACCTGTGGAAGTGGGATCGCACGAGCACGAGCACCAGCATTGGGCGAGGAACCACCACAAGGGTATGCGCCGTGCTCGCCGTGCGGAGCCCACTTGGGAGCCGTACGAGGGCACCATCCTCATGCCCTACTCGTCGGTTACACCTAGTACTACGACTGATACGGTGACGAAGAAGAAGAAGACAACAGTGACGCGCTTTGCGACGAAGACTCATATGGTGACGGAGACCAAGTCGGCGAAGCCCACGCATTGGACGTCACTCGCTACCCTAGCACAGACGATTACGCTGGAGGGAGGAGACGATGGCATGTCGACGGTGGCAGGTGATGAGCTCAAGACGGCAGAAGTGCCGATGGCCTCGTCGCTGCCAAAGGGAGCCACCATCGTCGACCCGCTTCAGATGAAATCGAACTCGCCTTCGTCTACAAGGACACCGGAGTCGTCGAAAGACAGGGGCTCAGGTGTGACTATCACGACCATGAGTCCTCAGGCAACGTCGACTCCGGAGACAAGCTCGAAGTCGGGTTCGAACTCGAGCTCCAACTCGGGCTCGGGCTCTAGGACGGGCTCCAATCCGAGTTCTAACTCGGGTTTGAACTCGGGCTCTGGCTCCAACTCGGGCTCTAACTCGAACTCGAGTTCGGGCTCTGGCTCCAACTCGAGCTCCAACTCGGGTTCTAACTCGGGCTCCAACTCCAACTCGGGCTCTGGCTCCAACTCGAGCTCCAACTCGGGTTCTAACTCGGGTTCCGGCTCCAACTCGGGCTCTAACTCCAACTCGAACTCTAACTCGGGTTCCGGATCCAACTCGAGCTCTAACTCCAACTCGGGTTCCGGCTCTAACTCCAACTCGGGTTCTGGCTCTAACTCCAACTCGAACTCCAACTCGGGTTCCGGATCCAACTCGAGCTCTAACTCCAACTCGGGTTCCGGCTCTAACTCAGGCTCTAACTCCAGCTCGAACTCCAACTCGGGTTCTAACTCAGGCTCTAACTCAGGCTCTAACTCGGGCTCAAACTCGGGCTCAAACTCGAGCTCTAACTCGGGCTCAAACTCGGGTTCCGGCTCCAACTCAAGCTCTAACTCCAACTCGGGTTCTAACTCGGACTCAAACTCGGGTTCTAGGTCGGGTTCTAACTCGAGCTCTAACTCCAACTCGGGCTCCAACTCCAACTCGGGCTCTAACTCGGGTTCTAACTCGGGTTCCAACTCCAACTCGGGCTCTAACTCGGGTTCTAACTCGGGTTCCAACTCCAACTCGGGCTCTAACTCGGGTTCCAACTCCAACTCGGGCTCTAACTCGGGTTCTAACTCAGGCTCCAACTCCAACTCGGGCTCTAACTCCAACTCGAGCTCCAACTCGAGTTCTAACTCGGGCTCCAACTCGAGCTCTAACTCGGGTTCCGGCTCCAACTCGGGCTCTAACTCCAACTCCAACTCAGGTTCAGGTTCAGGTTCGGAAGATGATGCGGAGCTTTGTGATGAGGACGATGACAGCCTTCTGCCCCCCCTTCTGCGACCGTTCCCCGATTCGAATCAGGTTGAATGCGGTCTCCAGAAGCAGTGCATTCCTACCAAGTCCAACAACTCCTCGTCTTCCAATTCAAGTGACTTGAACTCGCCGTCGTCATCGTCCTCGTCGTCGCCATCGTCGTCTTCTTCTAAGTCGTCGTCGTCTTCGCCTTCGTCATCGTCGCGGTCTTCTAAGTCGTCGTCGTCGTCATCGTCGGGTCCCGGTCGTGATGCCAAAGTAAAGAACAAGAGCTCTCACTCCAGCAGCGCCACCAGCAGCAAGTCGAAGCACTCGTCATCGTCGCACTCTCACAAGAGCAGCAGCTCTAGTCACCATAAGTCGACGTCAAAGTCGGACGACGACTGTGATGATAACTAAGCGTGTTGATGTTGACAGTGCTGGCTCGCTGTTTTGAGATGGTTGTTTTTTTTTCTAACCCAGCTTGCATCTTTATCTTGTTCCCCTCTCACCCCAGCTACATGTAGTTTACGTCCCTAGTTTTCTGTACAAATTGTGTGCATTTCATTCTTGCAGTGGAGGCTTCGGAATCTTGTCTCTTTTGCTGGACCCATGGTCGCCCCGTCAGAGCCAGCCGTGCCCATAGTGCGCGGCGCTGGCAAGAAGGCAACGCAGGCTAAAAGGCAACTGTATGCTAATCCTTTGCCCGTCGGGACCCACGATCGACTACGGAACACGATTGGAACTTCGCGCCGTACCTGGTGGGACTGGTTCAACGAAGGTACGAAATGGTTTGCGGAGCGGTCGCATGCACCCCCTATTTATCGGGGCTGGTATGATGCAACGACGAATGCTGTATGGATGAGCGACGAGGGCGATGCTTCCAAGCTCTGGACCCAGGGTTTTTTCGGGAAGGGCAATCTAAGCCGTAGTGAGCCGACCTGGGCCGCGCGCATGCGAGCAGAGGCCGAGGCGCGTGAACGTGGTGAGATGACTGCGGAGCAAATGACGCAAAAGCGACGCGAGGAACGCAAGCTCCTCAAAATTGAGCGTGCGCGGGCAGCCGTCAAAGCCGGCATTCAACTCCCGGATGGTGTTACCGCTCTCGGTGGCGAGTGGAACGAGTCGAGCCACGAAGCAGGAGGACTATGGCGCGGCGATGAGGACATGCCGACTGTGCAAATGGGTGTCTCGCGTATCAAAGGTCTCAAATACTTTTCTGACGAAGTGGCAAAACCGGTGCCTGAGTCACCATATGAACATGACGAGTTTGATTCCCTGGACAACATCGAGCATTTTCAGCTCACCATGATTGAGGCCTTTTTTTTGGCGGGCATGTTGGGATGCCTGGAGGTATATGACAAGGAGGGAACAATGCTTTCTGTCGATGCATTGTACCAGCTCTGTCTATCGACGCAACTCCCGCCGAATGCCTCCACGCCCCCCCTATGTGCGTGGGCCCGTCCGGACAATCCGTTCCTCTTGCACTATGTTGTATACCATCACTTTCGAAGTCTGGGATGGGTGGTGAAAAGCGGCACCAAGTTTTGCGTGGATTTCCTTCTATACAAGCGCGGCCCTGTGTTTAGCCATGCAGAGTTTGCTGTCCTTGTTGTACCGGAATATAATGATGAAACGGACAAAAATTCGTCCCCATTTTTGCCTCATTATAATGAGGGGCATAAAGACTGGGTCTGGTTTAGTATGATTAACCGCGTCAATACCCAGGTTCAAAAGGTATGTGTGTAAGACTCACCCTAGACACTCATTCTGGCGCACGTCTCGATTCCCCGACTGGCAAACTGTTCCCCCGCTTTTCTTTCTACACCGCACGGTTTTGTCGATAAACTTAAGCAAGGTCACTTTGCCGTCAAGGAAGTGGCTATTCGCCGCTGGGTGCCTGCACGGATGAAGTCGTAATTGCTACTAGATCTACAAAGTGGTGAAAAGAGAGAGGTGTTTATCTCCGCTTGAGATTTGGCATGCCGCCCTTTCGCATAGGGGGGCCTGGTCCACCTAGTCCCTTGACATTTGGCGGGAATGATCGGCGCTGACTCCTTTGCATTTGGGAACGCTGCTGCTCCCGCTTCTCGGACTTCCACGCCGTTCGAATTTCTGGTACCAGCTCAATTAGTTCTTCTTCCATTACGCCATCTCGAATACTCTCCATGACTCTCGTTACCGTTGTCTTATGATTCGCTGTCGTCTTGTCATCTCGAATACGTGTAATGTGCCAAGTCGCCACTTGCTTATCCTCAGGCGAAGGAGGATGCCACGCGCATTCGACGATTCGATCATCGAGCTGCTCACCCTTTTCCTTCCAGTCGTCCCACTCTTCATCATCCATATCAAGCCAATCATAGAACTCGTGCTGGTCACCGTGAACGTGTTGTAACAGCTCAAACATAGGCTTAGCTTTCCAGTCGGGTGTATTAGCGCTGGGGTCCGCTTTGAGGTCGGGCGGGAATTTCAATTGAATCTTAAAATCAATGGTATTTTCTTGTGGGGGCTTCCATTTCAAAATGTTCGTTGTCGTTCCCATCTCATAAGGAGCGTGCAAGCTCGTGAAAATCAGTCCATCACACCCATGACGCAACTTGGGCATCTTAACTTGCAATACTTCAGCTAGACCGTAAGCAAGATCCATGGGTTTCACATGAATTTCAAATGGTGCCCTCATACGAGCATCTGCGTTGGCTTTCATACACTGTAAATACGCAGGAAGAATTTGGCACTGAAGGCATCCGTAACGCCGACTTAAAGGACGTTGCATCACATTGTCTCCATCAACAACAAGTGCATCAAACAGAAGGAGTCTAAGCCTACGCTGTGTCTCCGATATCTGGTCGATCACCAGCTCACCATCAAGGAGAGTGTGGTTCAATTGACCCGTTGTCATCCTAGCCTTGTGCGATGAAGGAAGAAAATGCGGGAAATACACGTGGTTTACCTGGTAGTATTGGTTCTTGCGGTCGATCTGATGTCAGAGATGAGAGCACGTACCAGATAGACTTCTTGTATATTGGTAACTGGCGGGACAACAACAAGAAGAAGAACGCGTTGTCCATCAGACTTTTCACATACCCAAAAGCTAGTGTTAATCAATAGAGAACTTACTCTTTCTTCAGCATTATGTCTAGAGACTGCTTGTTGAATGAAATGGGTTGGGCGCCAGGAAATCTTCGGTCAGCGATCTCCCACAAACCTTGTAGAGCGAGCAAGACATAAGTTTCGCACATGATCTTTAAGGAAGTTAAGTTGTATTTCATCGGTGACTAGTGTCCCCGGTATGTCAGGAACAATAGTCTTCATGGAGGTACGACGTTACAACGTCTTCCTAATTCGTGTTCATTTACCCGTCTGGCAATGTGCGCTCGTGCGGTACACGGGTATCCACTTCGATGACCGCTTCCCCCACAGGCCCTGGTATTAGCTAATCAATTTCCATATATGCACATCTGAGACTATTTTAAGGTACAGGTTACTAATAAAGGGTTCAGTCAATTTGTTACATCCTGTGAATTCAAACTAACCTGCAGATATACAAGGCTACGTCATTGCCGGTGGGAGTGCAGCGATTGGTAAAAAATGTGATCTACTTGAATAGAATACTCATGCATCAACGATTGCACGACTGAGATTCTATCTAAAGTGCAAGGTGTTCGCCATCTTTCCGATAATCGCTTTTAAAAAGCTTTTGGTTGAACGTGCCCACATCCCCCGTAGAAAGACTTGTGGATATGCATTCAATGAAGTCTAAATGACTAGACAATCTACTGAGTGACAGCATCTCACCAGAATGGTAGCCTGCTATTGTCCATTCTCTAGCCTCTATCATACAGCGTGAATCACTCATTGTCCAGTACGGCACCCAAACTTTCAGAGGCCTCCTTCGCGAAAGAAACTATGCAATAAGGAAGCAAGAGTCCATGCCGCCACCATGGCAGCTATTGTGTAAATTTGTTAGGGTGTCATGAAATTGGAATTGGGGAGATAGAACTTTATAAACATGATTGTGAAACAGCTAGAATCATGACTGTAGCGGCAAGAGTTCCAAGAGAAGGAACCTGCGCTAGGGAAGCAGCGCTATCCGAAGCATCTGTCTTGGCGGGGAATGTGGCATTTGTGCCAGTCGCATTGAGTGAGTTCGCAAAACCATAGTCCATTTCACTCAGTGAGGACACCACGTATTTGGGGGAAGGATTTGTAGATATATCGGTGCTTAGAGGGAGGTTAGTGTACTTAAAAGGCTTCTGAGCCTGCAAAAAATTCGGGTACGCGATGTTTTCCGTGTAAGGATGGGTGATATTCATACAAGCTGTAATAGGCATGACGAGCTTGTACGCGTCCAGTAAGTCCGAAAGGCTGCCGTTGAGGGCAGTCATAGTGGAATTCGACGTTTCATGGAATTGAACAATCGGACTCGAACTTGACGCCATACCTGTCACCCTCCTGTAGCCACCAGAGCCAGAACTGACATCCTCTGCGTACATGATGGTCCTCAACCCAAGCCCATAGGCGATAGCGCGCACACGATCGTCCAAATCACCGAAAGGTGGACGCCAACAAGTTGGTGTAACGCCTAAGACGGCTTTAATAGCCAAAGCTGTGTAATACAGTTCTGCAAATACTTGATCATTCGGCAAGGTAGTTAGGTAAGGATTCGACCAACTCTGGACACAAATGTCGTGTCCATCCGTGATACCACGCTGGGCCTGGTACGGATAATTGATCACATTGGACCCAACATAAAAAAGCGTCGCTTTGATTTTTTTGGCTTCAAAGGAATTGTACAATAGATTGTGCGAGCAATTAGGGGCATCGCCGATGGTAAATCCAAGCGTGCTGGGCGTAGGGCAGTCGGTCAGGTCCAAAGTTAAATTTAGATGTTTGGGTTTTGTACATTGGGATGCCGTGTACCAACAATCTGGGTCCGTTGCATTATACCCATCTTGGTTTACACTGGCATGATTGTCATCATTGTCTTTCTTGACTTCCACATCTGAGGGTATAATCCCTGAGTTGAGAATATTGTTCCAAGCATCTTGAGCATTTGTATCGTCATCCGGAATACTGGCAATTTGCCCTACAGGAGGGAACCTGGTTTTTTCTAGAAGTTGGTCCACTTCAGGAAGTTTATATGAAGCACACTGAATATTGACATTCAGTATATTGTTAAAATCACTTTGACTCGCGACGGATATAGAGTCTTGCTGACACCATGCTACCCCTGCAAGTTGGGCAAGGAGCAAAATAGCTACACCTGCTCTCATGATGGTAGCGTTCTACGCCGATGGCTTTTTCTCGGTCTGTGGCTATGCATTGACCAATAGGCAGGCACATGACATGTCATAGAGGTTACTAATCTTATCCAGCAAGTATATTGACCTGTATGACGCCGTCCGGCAAGAAACAGAACAAAGGATTCTCTAGATTATAATGAAAGTTCAGCAGCACTACACAAGAACGGTAATAGACAAAGCGGCAATAGCTGTCAGAACATAGATATTAATTTGGGTGGACACGGCCGAATTCTGGGATCTCTTCGAAGTGTCCTGATTGTCACTAGAAGGGTTTGTGGAGACCTGGGCAGCATTATTGCCAGACGAACCTGAGGTTGACTGTGCCTGACCATTCCCAGAGGTGCTCGAGGAATCACTCGACTGACTGGAAGAGCCTGCCGAGGAGCTCGAAGAGCCGGTTGAGGAGCTAGAAGAACCGGACGACGAGTTCTTCGTATTGCTCATTGCCTTAGGAGAGAACGATCCCTGCGTCTGTTGATCCAGTGTTTGCAGGTTCAATTTGGATCCAGGATTAATGGGCATGTTGTCCGCACTCGGCAAACCCTTGGCGTTAATGTTGCCCTTGACAAAGTCCGAAAATACAGAATACGTAATGTTATCTTCCGCGTAAGGAGTAGTGACATTCAGGCAAGCCGTAAGAGGTATAACATTCTTAAATGCCTTTCTGATTTGAGGGTACATATCTTGGAATAACTGCATCGTGTCACCGCGGATTTCATGGGTGAGGACAATTGTAGAGCCACTGTCGTAGCCCTTCTTGATAATCTTCTGATAATTACTCTCGATCTTCGACCTAGGCTCCGACCCGCCGGGCTGCACGTTCCAATCATCCGTATCATCAGCCCAAATAATTGTGCGAAGGCCAAGTCCAGCGGCAATAGCGCGAACACGGTCGTCGACGTCACCAAATGGAGGACGCCAGCAACGAGTCGTCACACCTACAACGTCTTTAATGATTCGCATCGTGTAGTACAACTCGGCAAAGACCTGTTCGTCGCTAAGTGTTGTCATATAGTGATGCGACCAAGTGTGTACACATACATCGTGTCCATCACTAAGGCCTCGCTGGGCGTGTAGGGGCAGGTCAATCACGTTTGTGCCAATGTAAAAAAGAGTTGCCTTGAGTTTGTGGTTCCGCAAATAGTCGTAGAACGCATTGTGAGAGCAGTTAGGACCATCGTCAAAGGTCAGGCCCCATGTATTGGGTTCATCGCATGTGTAGATATCCGTTGGCACATTTTGTGCCTTGGGCTGATGGCATTGTGTAGCGGTCCACCAGCAATCAGGGTCTTTGGAATTATCATACGAGTCACTTGCTTTCTGAGAAATGCCCATATGGTCTTCCACGCCATTCTTAACCTTCACATTCTGGGGAATGATACCAGATTTTTGGATCTCACTCCAAACAGCTTGTGCCTCCTTATCGTTGCTCAGAATAGTAGCAATTTGACCACTCTTAGGGTACATTTTTGACAGTTCACTACTGGCTGGAACACCATACGGTTTGCAAGCCTGAGCAGTGCTAGAAACTTTTGCCATTTGGGCGGCATTGGATGGGGCGGCACGGCTTGCAA
Source organism: Malassezia sympodialis ATCC 42132 (assembly GCF_000349305.1). Lineage (NCBI taxonomy): Eukaryota > Fungi > Basidiomycota > Malasseziomycetes > Malasseziales > Malasseziaceae > Malassezia > Malassezia sympodialis. The sequence goes on along the minus strand of NW_017387814.1, from coordinate 28,232 downwards.
GGCGGCCATGACGACGACTGGGATGGCTGATTTGGTCGTTGAACTTCTCCCAGGCAGTACTCTCACGAGCAGTGTGCGCTGATGCCGAAGCAGTAAAGACAGTGAGTATCGCACCACTGGCAAGAGCACTGCTGAGTTTCATGGTGGGAATAGAATAACGACTGCGATGGCAGCACAGCCTTATACGAGTGTGATGCAGGTATCTCATTCTCATCATTATTGCTTACGAAGCCTCATGCAGGGGTAAACCAATATTTTAGGCCAATAGGATGCACAAGATCTCCTGTGACCTGTATAGCCTGCGGGTCGAAGTTCTACTAGGCTTCGATTTCTCAATTAATTTCTGAAAATTATGCAACCTGTTGCTTCTTGTTCATACTTAGTCTACGGTAGTTAATGCAACGACTTCACCAAGCTGGGTGTTGCCAATCTACATTTTGCTGCTGCAGCTCGAGTCGATCACCCTCTGTTCCAAAGATTCTATCCCAAAGAAGACTCTGCTTTCCATAATTGAAGCTTTTGCGCCAACCATACCGGTGGTGTATATCATGATCTTCCACTATGATATCACAATGGAAAGGGCGCAACCAAAAGGAGGTCAGCAGACCTGTGTAATACACACGTACACCTGAATGCCCTATAATTTCGGTCGCCACAAATGCCAGAGACCAAATATAGAGGGTATCAAAGGGCAAGGGATATAGCAGGTAGGCAAAAATGGGTGATCCAATGGCGTCAAACATTTCTTGAACTTGATCAGCATAGGCCAGCAAAAATGGACTTGGGTGTCTGGTAGTGTGATGCTTTTTGTGGAAGGCCCACAGCTGGTCCAATTCGTGCGTCATGCGATGGACCCAATAGTATAGAAAGTCTACAATGATGGTGAATATGCCAATTTGGAGGGGTATCCATAAAGAAAACACGGGGAGAGCCTGTCGGTCATAGCTCAATAAGAACACAAGTAAGGGTCGAACGAGCGTTCCTGTCAAGATTTCATAGAAAAGTTTTGTAGTCATAGATTCTGACACAGAGTCGCGCTCCGCTGCGGAATCCAAGTAGCCATATGTCATGATGGTTTTACGAACTCGCCGCTGGAAGAGTCTCAGAAAAAAGCTCGAGTGAACCCCATGAAGTAGAAAGAGCATAGGAGCTGGTAATGTCCATCCTGTAAATGTCATCAAAATATACCTGAAAAGAGACGGTAGTATTATGAAAGGTAGACACACGAGCGATTGGTGCCATTCTAGCATAACAGGTGCTTTGCCCTTTGACTTCGGTATTGCGTACACATCAGGATGTGGAAGGAAAGCCACTCGTGCTACGAGCAGTCGTTGTACCCAGTCCAGTTCGGAACGCGGCTTAAAACGCCAGTGGTCCGCTTTAGGCCCAGGTCCACTGCCTCCACGCTCGGTCATAGGTGGGATAAATCCAATTCTGCGTGGAGGGAATTTTGTAAACGAGGTGTTGGATTCTCTGTTATATAGATCCCTGTTGCTTACGCTTTTATTGGTCTAGGCGACGGTTTTCCGAGGCAGTCCGATCGCGTGCCAACTTTCCTGCTTGTCATTGGGGCAAAATTACGCAAATAGACTGTGTCATATTGGACCACATGGGACCACACGGAGCGACAATATATTAAGGGGGGCAGGAAGAGAGAAATCAACAGTACATACCGTCATGAAGACAGCTCTGGCTGTTCTCGGTTGCCTTGCTACACTTGCCCATGGAGCATCTGTCACCAAAGACTGGCACGTAGGCTGGGTTCACAACGTGAACCCAGATGGTCTTCATCCCCGCCGAGGTATTGCTCTCAACGGCCAATTCCCTCCGCAGGCCCTTAGCGTGAATTCGAATGACTATGTGTCCATCAACTTTACCAACTCGTTTGGAGATGGGTCTCCCTCAACCCTACATGGGCATGGTATCTTCTACAACAACACGAATTATTACGACGGTGCAGCAGGGATTGTGCAGTGTCCCGTCCCTGATGGCCAATCATTCCATTATGAGTTGCTGAACTCGCCCAAGAGCCCTCCATCGGCACAGAAGCAAATCGGAACTTATTGGATCCATGGCCATTACAAGGGTCAATATATTGACGGACTGCGTCTCCCCTTTATCATCCACAATGCCGAGGGTGAGACATACCAGTACGACGACGACTACACTGTAGCGCTGGCTGACTGGTACCACCACGTCCATGCTGATGTCCTGAAAAACAAGTACTACAAGCCCAACGGAAAGTACCCGACACCCGATGCTGGTCTGATGTATTTCGTGCACACACGCGCTAACCAGACGGCCAAAAACCTGGAAGGTTTCAATGAGAATGCGACACTGCCGTTCGAGCCTGGAAAAACGTACCGCATCCGTGTCGTGAACATGTCTGCTGCTTCGCTGTTCAACTTTTGGATTGAAGGTCACGACATGGAAATCATTGAGGTGGATGGCGAGGACGTACATCCATTCCCTGTCGATCAACTCCAGGTCTCAATTGGCCAGCGCTACTCTGTTCTGGTAAAGAGTCACAATACCACGAAGCATAACTGGAAGATCCATGCCAACATGGACCCTGAGATGTTCGAATCGCTGAAGTCAAGCCCTCTTAAACTGAACCTCACCAGCACGCTTTCCTATGGTAATTCGCATGCAAAGATGGGTGTTGGTCGTCGCACAGTGGACAGCTACGAGCTGTTTGATGACACGCAGCTTGAGCCGGTCAAGAAGATGGCCATGGTCGAGCCTGACATGTCGGTCAACCGCATTGTCACAATGCCACCTTACCCGGACAACGTGGAACGCGGCACCTTTAACAATAAGACTTTTGTGACGCCTCTAACACCGACTCTCTTTTCCATGATGACAGAACCTATTTCAAACAAGCTGAACGAAGCCACCTACGGCCCGAACTCTAATGCTCTAGTGGCCCCCCATCTGCAGATGATTGAGCTTGTGATTCTCAACTTTTCGGATGACAAGCATCCCATGCATATGCATGGGTCCAAGTTCCAGGTGGTCAACAGGGCTACTGACTTGCGCTCAAAAGATCCGAAGGCCAACCCTCCTTTGAAAGAGGGTCAGAAGAACCCCATGCGCCGTGATACGGTGGTTCTGCCTCCTGGAGGCGGTGTCACAATTCGCTTCCGCGCGGACAACCCTGGTGCTTGGTTTTTGCATTGCCATATGGACTGGCACCTGGATGTTGGTATGGCGATGGTGGTCGTACAAGCGCCCAATGTCGCGGCAAAGCGGTTTGACATTCCTTCATATATCACGGAACAGTGCAAAATGCAGCACATGCCCATTTCTGGTAACGCCGGCGGCATTCTCAACTCGACGATCCAGTTTGGCAATCTGACCAAGCCTCCGTCTCCGAAACTCTAATTTCCTTGGGCTCGTATGCCATCCTTTTGATACTCAATCGCGTCCTAATAACCTACCCCTCTCAACTCCATCCAATAGTCGTCTGTTACTATTCCGTAACCAGAAAGTGGATGCGGAATGCTAGAAGCTTGCATTTCACACACAATTTCTTGATGCGCTGAGCGTATTTGGCCACCGAGTTCACACCGCACTTTGTACAAGAAATTCCTGCCCCCATCCCATAAGGCGCGACCTACTTTTTAGGAAGTTGAGAACCTTCGTTTATCAAGCTATGCCCTAAAATGACCCCTTGAATGTAATGTAATACAGAAGATACAGTCTACTTGTGCAGGTGTCTCATCCAAATTTATCTGAGCCCATGTACTCGCCGCGCTGACCAGCTTTGTCCTGCCCGACCGGATACATAATACCTAGTCCAGATTACAGATCCGCTTCGGCTACTGCGCCAAACAGATGATGAGCCGCCTCTGTAGCGAGTTTATCAGCAAAGTCCCACCAGGTCTCGGATGGGTCAGTATCACTGAGTCCAGAGAGATTCGTTTGCAGCTGGTCCCATGTTCGTTTTCGCATTTCTTTGGGTACCTTAAGAAAGTTGGGCCTACTTCCCGCGCTGCTTTCGGACGGCGACAACAGCTGGACCAGGTCATCAAACATGTCTTGCAACGCGCGCCGAGTTGCGTGACCTGACCGGCAGCGTCGACGGATCGAGCGGAAGCATCGATCGGTGCGGTACGCGATTAGTTCCACCTCTTCTCTCGAGACGAACAAGGGACATGCCCCAAAGAGGGCCAGCCTCTTCTGAATACAGCATACAAACACGGTAGATGCCACACATAGATTATGCAGCGTGATCCACGAAAAATGGATGTGCCCTGAATCTTCTAGTCGAGCAATAACTTTAAGAATGTGTGAGGCTGTCTTAGCCAATTCATCCAGCGATGCTGGATTGTCGAACCTGACCTGTACGCCTTGTAACAGCTGCCGTGTTTGCAAGAGATTGAGCTCCAGAAGCTCGGTGTTGAAGGCACAGCCCAAACCAGCTAGGTTGTCGTGTGAGAGCGGGGCGTATTCACACCAGGCGCTCAGGCGTGCATCCATTGCCTGGAGCCAGGCCGAGAGGCTCTCAAAATGTCGTGGCACTTCGCTTTGGTCGGCAAAGACGCGGTACACCTCTGACTGGATTTGCCGCAGCTTGATAAAAAAAATCGAAGCCCAACTGCTCGGGTCTTTGTGCATGAATGATACATTCGCATCCAGCATCGCTTGGTACGACGCCTTGCTTTCCAATGCTGAATCACCATCAATCCCCCCCTTCAGGCTTCGTGATGCCTCTAAAATCCACGGCAGCGGTGCGCGGATATTATACTCAGGCAATGACACAGGCATCATCATATTCATGCTGACGAACCGGTCAAGGCAGTATGAGGCCCAAAATATGCGCCGACACTCATCCAAAAGCGCAGGTCGCTGGTTCTCAGGCACTTCTTCAATCCAGAGAGGCGTCTCACGCTGGAGACCGAGCGCTGTGCATTGGCGCATCACAGCGCCCAACAAATGCCATGTTCCGCTCGAGACAGGACGCATGAGCGAGAAAAGAGCCACGAGAAGGCTGAACTGGATTGCTTCCAAACGCGGTTCAATTGTTGTAGATATACGCCCGAACATGCAATGTTCCCGCAGCTCCGTTCGTTTCTGTGTATCCATCATGCGCAATCGCATGGACAATGCAAGATGAGCATGCGCCCGCTCATCACCATTCGGAACGAAATCGGATCGGCAGGCCAAACCAAGTGCCAAAATGAGATGCGCAATGCTAAAAAACGTGTTGGAATAGGATATTGAGTCCGTGGATGAGTAGCCTGCAAGCTCATCCAATTGTGCCAGGAACTTATCTTTAGCCATCACAGGTACCTGAACATTCACTCGATTCATATATTCCATCATAAATACACGACTTTTGATATTGAATGGATCATCCGATGGCTGGTCTAACTCAATGTTATGAGTATCCAAATTGGGAATGGTATAATCCTTTTCCTCGAATGAGCTCGTTTGACCAAGCGCTTCTTGCACGAGCAAGCTCAAGTGGCCATGTGGCTCAGGCGAGGCGCGGCGCGGTGCGGAAGTATTTAGAGAAGAGCTGTGCGTTATTTGAACTTGGGCACGCCGTTTCCATTCCAGCAATTCTTCTTCCAAGTGCTGCACGTAGCCGCGCGGCATCTCATGACCTGTACTGGGGTCTATCTGCATGCACGGCAAGTTGTTGCGCTCACATCCACGGCATCTCGGTATACCTTCGTCACATTTGATCTTCTTGAGCCGACAGCGCTGGCAGACCGCTGCGGTCCGCACCTGCACAGTCTCTTTCTCATTCCCCTCCATCGCAGACGCCGGCAGCTCCACAATGTGTTGGTGTGAGTCGATACTTGGCTACTCCACTGCCGGACCCTATCTCGCCACAGGTTTTTGGCAGTCGATTGTAGTGTGCCAACGCAGCGACGTCTGCCTTGCATTCGCTGCCAAAATGATGTATGACCAGAAAGTAGGCTGGGTACTTGTCTCTGGCCAGCATCCAACCACCCGCGCGCATTCGGGACAACACAGATATATCTGTGCTTTGTGAGTCGAAATAGCTGTGAGGCCATAACAAAGAGCGTATCGTTTTACACCAGTGACTTTAGAGCCTTGCTTAAGAGAAAAAGGATTAAGCAGTGTAGTGTGTTGCCAACCATGAGAGGTGATAGAGTGTTCTCGCGCAGTGCACATAGGCACACGAAATGAGCAGTCTATCCATCACCTGCATTCATATGGCTACTATGGTACCAGAATAAGAAACGAGGACCAAGATGGTCCTCATATAACCATGTCGGACCACCTATCGCTTATCAGCCATGGATCTCGCACGGTTCATCTCGAGGTGGAGTGGCCTGGATTGATAAGCCCAACGCGGCGTAGAGTAGGATCTGGCGCCTAATCATGTCCTACCATCAACGCGACTTCCCTGGCTATGGCAAGGATATTCCTCATGCACGTTGGCCAAATAAAGCACGTGTATGCATCTCGTTCGTGCTGAATTACGAAGAAGGTGGCGAGAACTGCGTACTGGAGGGTGACCCACGCGCAGAAGTGTACCTGACTGAATTTGGCGCGACAAATGGGGCAGGACCCGAGGGGATGCGCAACCTATCTATCGAGTCGTGCTTTGAGTATGGATCGCATCGTGGCTTCTGGCGCATCTTAGGCTTATTCCAAGAATTTGGCTTCAAATTCACATCCTGGGCCGTGGGCCGCGCCGTAGAACACAATCCCCAGGTCGTGGACGCCATGGAGGAGGCTGGCTGCGAAGTTGCGAGCCATTCATACCGGTGGATTGACTATGCCCGCATGCCGGAGCAAGAAGAGCGCCAGCATGTTCAGAAGACGATTGAGGCCATCCAGACGGCAAGCCGCCGCGGCACAGTGCCTCTCGGCTGGTACACAGGTCGCCAATCCTTGCAGACGCGTCGTATCGTCTATGAGGAATACAAGTCACGGGGAATGCACATGCAGCTATACGACAGCGATGCATATGATGAAGATGTGCCTTACTATGTGCCTGCGCCCGACGGCACGCCTAACGAGCACCTCCTGGTCGTGCCTTACACTCTCGATGTCAATGACATGAAGTTCTGCAATACTCCTGGCTTTTTTAACAGTGACTCATTCTACCAGTACATGGTCGATGCTTTTGAGACTTTGGTGATCGAGGGTGCTACGTCTCCACGCATGATGACAGTGGGTCTTCACTGCCGCGTGGTGGGCCGACCAGCTCGCGCCATGGCATTGCGTCGCTTTTTGGTCTATTTGAAACGCCGCCAAGCCGAGCTCGAGGCCGAAGGCAGTGGCGTTTGGGTAGCCACACGTCAGGAAATTGCCAAGCATTGGCGCCAGACACACCCGCCTGTTCAACCATAAAAGACTTCGTCCACATCCAGCTTAGGTTGCGATTCACATTCATTGACCACACACACAAACGATGTAGGTGCTGTACCGGTAGCAACCAACGGGTGATGCCACACGCCGGGGGCGTACGAAATGCCTTGGTCGGTCGCGGCCCAGAAGGCCTGGAGCGAAGACAGGTCGGGCTGGCCATCTGCTGTTAGGAGTAAGGATACGTACCTGGTCCAGGAAGTGCCACAATGACAAGGTAGCCCTCCTGTCCAGATGCGTGTGCGCCAGTCGGAGGCGACACGGGAAGGAACATCTGTGTTGTGTATCTGTGTCGTTCCAGCACTTTGACACCAAACGGCAGCAACAAGGAACGCGGTCCCCGTGGGTCACTCACATACACATGAACATTGGTCTGCACACGCTCGTGTTTGGGATAGGTTTGCGTTACATGAGCCAGCTCGCAGTGTTTCGACGCAGTGTCTTGGTTGACCCGCTTTACGCCACCTGGCGCGGGGTAGTCGGCTGTTGGCTCCGCGACTACTCGTCCATACGGCGCGAAGCCGTGGGGCGTTAATAGACTTGCATGCGTTATGTGAGGCATGCCGCGCTCCCCTGTACGCCGCGGTAGGGGAGGAAGCGCCGCGAGGGCGGCAGGCGAGTGTAGGTTGATGCCCGCCTTGGACAATTCCATGGCTCTCCGGCCGTACACGCGCAGGCGCTTGATGCCACCGTCAGGGTGCATAGTGAGGCGGACATGAGTTGCGACGCGTTGCTTTCCGGAAGGAATCACGTCCAAGCTGTGGATACGACCGGGTCCCAGCGCGGTCCGTGCCACAAGTGGGAACCACGCATCTGCATGCAAATTGTCATGACCCGGTGGGACCAGCTCGGGCCCCTCGTATAGGCAGCCCTGGATCTCGCAGCTCTCCGGAAAGTTGCCGAGAAAGTGCAGTGTATCAACGTCCACGCTACTCAGCACACCTGGCTCAGCCAGCTGTACGACCACCCAGTCTCGATGTCCAGGTGTGCGGGAGCGCTTTGTTTCCCATCCGTCGCCCATGTCACTTCCGCGTCCAGGAAGGAGCAGGTTGGAGCCTCTACCAAAGTGCTCGTCACTAGTGCTGCGTGTCAGTACCACATCATCACATACAAAACTACGCGTGCCCCATTCAGCATGTGAGCCAAGTCGAGGGTGTTGAGTTCCGGATGCTCAGGCACCGCTACTTCGCTCAGACCCGTACCCACAAGAGGCAAGTCCACTTGACCATACACGCGGAAGCGGGAGATACCGCCATCAGGGATCATGTGCAGTTTCACATGTGTGAAGCTCGACTCTGTCAAACCACCGTCCATGTGCTGGAACCAGTGATGTGCCGCCGGGCCACAAGACGTCGTTTCCATGAGCATCACCCACTGCCATGAGCACAACACAGCGTACCTGGTCGCTATTCTCCTCGACGTCCGGCTGCTCGCTCCACAGGCCATAGATTTCAAAGGCCGGCGCCTCGTTGCCATTGAACGTGGTCGTGTCAATGTCGAATCCCGAAATCTTGCCGCCGCCTGCAGGAGCAAGACGAATGATAACCCAATCATAGTCAGGATTGTGTCTGCGCGTCTCCCATCCGTCATACAATGCGCCCTTGGGACCGAATTGGCCTTTCAAAGAAACGGCCGGACCAGGCTTAATTAAGTTCGCAGCATCGGCAAACCATTCATCAGAGAATGCACGCACACTTCCTCCTAGTGATACACAAGAAAGTTCAACGGAGCGCGTTTGGAGTGCCGCTACCTGTTCGGCGCAAATCGCTTCGAAGGTCATGGTCACTGGGCACAAAGGCCAAGCGTCCCCCAGCTTATCTATCTCCACATGATACGCACGGGCCATTTGCTCGCTCAATACCGAGATATCTAACTATGGGCACAGCGAGATTGGCTGGTGGGAAGAAACCAGCTCTGCTTGAAGACCTCGAGAATGACTAGCTCTCAGCTTTGGAGGATATTTTACATTCCTATCATCCTTCGCGAACGTACGAAGCTATCGTGTCGTCGAAAGGACAAAGGAACTACCAGTGTCACTGCCCCATGCCAGCTACCCAGCGATCAGGTGCCTGTTTGATAAGCTATCCAGCAGGAAGTTTTATCAGGCGGGCGCGTAAACTCCCACCTTGGCCGTGGCGGCATCAAGACGCAGAGCCGCTGCGCAGAGCTCTACACTGCAACGCACCGGGTCAAGCACCACCACGCCAGGGCCACACTGCTGCCGCACTTCATTTTCCAGGCCAGCCATACCAGCGCACCCTAGCACGATGACATCGGAGCCGGCGCGCTCCACCAAGTCCTCCCTGGCTTTGCGGCCCAGGGTGTGGAGCACCTGCTCTCGCGGAAGGCTTTCCAGCTCTAATACACGTAGTCCAGACGAGACAATGTGGTGACAAAAAGAGCCGAGGCCAAGCGAGTGCACATCATGCTCAAGTAGGGGTACCCAGCGTGGCGAGGTGGTGAGAATGGCTACTTTGCCTCCTAACGTAGATGCCAATAGTAGCGGAGCACTCAGGATTGACATGACTGGCACAGTCGTCTTTTCTCGGAGAACGTGGCAAAGGGGGTGTGCGGAAAAACAGGCCACGACAAACTGAGTCAGCTTTCACAGCACGCACGCCATCCCACTCGTTCAAACACGCCTCAAGCTCTTTTAGGCACGCTGCAGCTGATATAACACTGTCGTACATTCCCTCAATGGACAGCGGCGCACTGTCCGGCGAGGCAGTGAAATAATCGAGCTCATAGTCGGCATGAGCGGGGACACAGTTGCGCATAGAGTGCGTGAATGCCTATGGTTAACACAGTGACTCACCTCGGTGGCATTGGGATTGATCACAAGGATACGAGGCCGCCGATCAGGACGCGTTGAGCGCAGAAGCGGCATCTCAGCAACAAGTTGAAGAGCCGTGTGGCCGACCGATCTGATGTTTCATGCAGGATCATTGCTTATCTACCACGTGATGCTACCCCGCACATTCGACCGCCAGAGGCGCGGCGTTTTTCCATCACGACATCATGACGATTTCTACCCACGTTCTCGATACAATGCAAGGGAAGCCAGCAGAGAACGTTCCTTTCCGTCTATATGCAGTGGAGGGTAGGGCGGTGGCCTCCGGCACGACGAACAGCGATGGTCGGACGAGTGACCTAGCGGGAGTGCAACTCGACGAGGGAGTGTACCGAATGGAGTTTGATACAGCCTCGTATTTCCGTGACCAAAACATCAACGAGTACTTTTATCCTAAAGTAGACATCTATTTCCAGGTAAGACAGGCATCGGCGCATTACCATGTCCCGCTGATTCTTTCTCCCTATGGATTTAGTACGTATCGTGGGTCATAGGTACCTCTGGGGCAGTTCGCTCGCCACAATAGCGAGGCCCTGATGCGTAGGGTGGATCGGACTGGCTGTGCGGACCAACATGTGTCACTTCAATATACTCAAAGGCACGGAATTGGCGCATGAGTTCAGGCCAGTTTTCTCTCGTTATGGCCGTAGCCATAGACCAAGCAATTCTCTTAAGACCGCCGTAAATACCCGAGAGCTGATTTCCCGTAATACCCATGGAGGTGCGCGCGCCGGTTGAGAAATGGTGGAGTCTCGAGATCCACGGCGCTTGTGGGTGACTTGGTGTGAATTCGAATCCACTGGCCAAATAGGGGTTTGATGCGACAGCGGTGTTCGCACTTGGAGGATAGGCCTTACCCCACGTCAGGATATCGTCATAAAACTCTTTCAGCTCGGGACGGAGTGATAGGTCCACCTTGTAGCCCGTAGCAGCAATGATGATATCTGCGCGGTAGGTGTCCTCATTACCATGCTCATCGACCGTGTGAATCACTAGCTCCTTGTCTGTATCTTCCACTTTTGTCCACGCTTCAGCCATACGCAACTGGAAAGATGGGAAGGAGAAGCATCGCCAAATCGTATGCTGCGTCGGAGGCTGCGGCAGACCTCCATTGAACAGTGAAAACTCGACCTTTTGGTCATCACTTAAGTCGAAGTAGTGCTCTTGCATGCCAGGAAACTCCATCCAACGCAATGGGTTACTGCTTGGTACGCTGGATCGGCGCATAAAGACGGTTGCCTCTGAGGCACCGGCCTCCAGGACCGTCCCCGCATTATCGAATCCTGACGCACCTCCACCTAATACGGCGATACGTTTCCCCTGGCATAGTCCGACATCAAACTCTTCCTCTGTGTGGAACCATTTGGAGCGTGGAAGAGCACGGACGATATCTGGCGTATAGGCGGCCCCTCCTCCAATTAGTCCTAGGGAAAACACGACGCGTCGGGCGTACAAGATATGCACAGGAGACTCTTGCCCCTCGCCGTTTTCCTGCACGTCAACGATAAAAGGGCCATCCTCCGTCTCAGGGCGATGCAAGGCTGTGACAAGTGACTTATGGTGCACCTCAATCTCTGTTACCCAGCGGTAGAATACAAGGTAGTCGTTCCAGTCCAGGCGTGGAACGAGATCGGTTTTGGCCCATGCCTCTTTGCCATAGCACGCCTCGAACCACCGCTGGATATGGAGACTCGGCACATCCAGCTCAATACCCTTCATACGCTTTGGACTTCTCAGTGTATGCATGCGTGCGTAGCGGTGCCAGGGCCCGACGCGTCGGGGATCGTCGCTTGCCTCCAGCACTGCCACGCGATCAATACGCTCACGCTGCAAGGCGAAAGCGACGCCAAGACCTGCTTGACCACCACCGATGATCAAAACATCAATGATACCAGGCTGTCCAGTCTTCTCCTTGCGAGGAATCCAGTCTTGGTGGTGGCTCGTCGTGCGAATATCCTCTCGGATTCGCGCTACAAGTCTCTCGAGCCGCTCTTTCGCATCAGGAAGAAGTGCGTCCGATAGAGGCACCGGCATATCTAGTTCAGTCGTATTATCATCCCACGGCAGTTGAACCGCTACCATGCTAGCTGATGAGAAAGATTAAGGAGCCCATGATCGGCATCAGGGGCTTGGTGGGGGGTTCGGCAATCTCCTATCTCTCATGATTCTGACTAAAAAAAACTATATGTAACATGGACTCTAATCATAGACAAAGGTTTCATTGGAAACGACCGGCTTCTCAATCGAAATGCCTTTATCAGCTTCCGATTCAGGGGGACCGTCTCGCTGCATCCAGCCTTCGTACGCTTCCCCGTCGTGGCCAAAGTTGTAGGCACCTTGGAATGTGGCCAAAAAGTCAGACTCGTCCACCTCCTCGAAGCGACGGTACATGCCGGGGGGTGGAAAGAGCCAGCAGCACAGTACATATGTGCATGCTGAAGAACCTGTGCCTGTGATCCACGCAAGATCAAAAACGTGCTTCCAACCATTCGACACGTATATGCTTGAGTTTATAAAGTTGATAAAACCAGGCAGGTTAATACCAAATCCGACAAAGTAGGCGACATAGGCGCGCCAGTTGATACCCCACGTGTACCAGTACCACCCACTGGGCTGCAGTGAGTATAAGTCAGCTATGCGGAAATGACCCCGCCGTATGAGCCAGTAGTCGGCCATCATGGGGCCCGCAATGCAGGCCAAAAACACGCTGAATCCACTTAAGTACTGGGTAAATGACGACGACGATGTGTACAAGAGCCATGGACACATGACGATAGCCACCAAGGCAGAAAAGTAGCCGCCACGGCGGATGTTCACATATCGTGGGCACAACGCAGTGAGGTCACAGCCTGCCGACACAGAGTTGGCGGCCACGTTGGTCAAAAGCTGGACATAGACAAAGCCCAACGAGATAAAAGCAAGGCCGGCGCGTGTAGATGCGTGCATATCGTCCAGCATACGGTCCATAATCTGGACAATATCCCACATCTGCTCGCCAAACTGGACTTCTGCCGAGGCACCAATGACAATGCCCATGAGCGAAGTCACGGCAAAGACCACCGGAAGGGTGATTAGCTGGGGCCAAATAGCCGCCCTTGGTGTCTTTGCCGGCGAGGCGAAGTCGGGCGAGTTGATGATGAGGGGAAACAGGTTGTTGAAAGCCACGGCGATGCCGCGCAACATGGTCCAAGCCAGGGTCGAGCCATTCATTGTCGAAGGTCGCGAGAAAACGGCGCCTGTGCCTCCGCGTTGAATGGACCAGCCAAACAATGCAAACCCTACCGCTGGGGCGACGATGGACTTGATCTTGAACAGGTAATGCAGCTTATGCAGGGGGACCCAGATGGTGGGCAGCATGAGAATCCAGTAAATGACAAAACATAGAATGTATGCAGAAGTCGTTTGGGACGCTGGTGACATGATATTATGGATATTGTCGATGGAGGGCCAGAGAGCGCGCAAAAAGACATGAACACACTCGCCTCCCAGCCACGCCTGGACACCCGACCAGATGCAGGCCATGCCAGTACGGTTGATGATCGGCCAGTACGACCCAAAAATACCAAAGGATGTGCGCGCCACCGCTGGAAACTTGATATGAAACACAGCGCCAGGCCGTGCATTAAGTACAACAAAGGGACCCACGAGAGTATATCCAACGACGACGCAGATAAAGGCCTGCCACCATGTCAGACCCTGCGTGAGCAGCGTAGCTGACATGGTAAATGTATTCAAATTGAAACCATCAGCAATCCAAAATGATACAAAACTGCTCCAGTCCCAAGTCCGCTTCTCCGGTGCCGTTGGCAAGAGGTCCTCGTTAGCGACCTGAAGCTCGGCACCAGACATGCCTTCAGGGTGCCGTGTCTCTAATTTTCGGAACACTTCGCGGAGACGCATAGCGATTGCCGTCGTGGAAGAGCCGCGGTTAGATTTTATCCATTATCATTGGCACTTGTTCACAATCAGTGCGCGACGTCCGCTTATCAGAACAGGGTGATAAGCGAGTGCGAAGGATAAAAGGCACATTACGAACCCCACCTCCACAGACCCATTCACAATGCCAGTTGAGATTCAGCCCTTCCCTAGGACGCCTGACAGCAACGTCACATTTGGTGCCGAGGTTCGGCATGCCGACATCGAGCATCTGGATGAGAAGGATTTTGAAGCAATTCATGATGCTCTGTATAAGCACCAAGTACTCCTCTTTCGTGGCCAAAAACACGTATCGCCCGAGGCGCAGTACCAGTTGACAAAACGATTTGATCCCGCGTCGGACACGTATGGACACGGCAAGGATGTGCCGAATGCAAAAAACAGTATATTGCACCCAGACCTGAAGACCATCCCGTCCGTGCCCCAGGTACAGGTGATTGGGCACGGCTTTGTGAAGGAGCTAGAAGGCTTGCACAATATTCAGTTGAGACACCCACACCACCGCACCTTCCACAGGGATGCCATCCCAGCGGAAAAAGATCTAGACTGCACGCGGTTTTACCGTTGGCACATTGATGCCGCACTGTACGGGAGGCATCCACCCAAAGTAACCACACTGCTTGCCATCTCAGTACCGAAAGGGCGGCGCCAGACGCTGTTGTATGATGATGGTTCGGGCGATACACTCGATGTACCTCTGGGTACGACGGCATTTGTCAGCGGAGAGACCATGTACGAAAGACTGTCGGATGAAGAGAAGCATTTCGTCAACACGTCCCGGATAGAGTACGCGCCGCATCCATACATCTGGATGAGTGAGTGTCGCTCATTTCCAACCGGTTTGGGACTGTACACAGAAGGCCGTGAGCTCTCTGAAGAGCAGCTCCCTCCTATCGATCAGGACATGATCCAGGTCTTGCCTATGGTATGGAAGAATCCTGTGACAGGCAAACCAGCCCTTCAGATCCATCCATCAGCCATACGCAAGATCCACAAGGCCGATGGCACAGTGATCGACGACCTGAAAACTGTACGCGACATCGTTTACAAGCTGCAGAGACCGGCCATCAGCCCATCATATGTTTACGCACACGACTGGCAGGAGGGTGACTTTGTCCTCTTTCACAACCGTGGTCTGCTGCATTCCGTGGTCGGTGCATTTGCTGACGATGAGGTGCGAATTTTTCGGCAGTGCAATTTGGCAGCGTCAGTAAGTGTATGATTGTCATGGCCCATTGGCTCGTTGAATGTAGACCGTCGATTGCTTGTAGCTAGGCCTGCCTATCACACCCCTCTACCTCTTCCATAAATTTTGCAGGGTTGTACCCTTCATTCCCCTCAAAATTTGACTGTTTAGATGGATTCAAAGGGATCGAATTGGGTTACCAGAGTTGTAGCCATCTCGCAGCTGGATGATGCGATCACAGGTCACATGAGTCTCCACACAAAGGCTAAATAGATTTAATGTATCTCTCGTAGAACACTACGTTCTTCGTCGGACAAACTTTGTCACATACGATGCATCGATAAGGAGGACTCCAGACCGGAATCGCAGCACTTTCAAGCAATTTACTTCCTATTACCCTGAAGGCTCTACAACGGACAAGACTTGCTACCCCGGTTCCTTCTCTGGAGATTCAGGCGGCTCAGCTTGGTGGGCCTCGTACTGATTCAACTTGATTCTGAGGCCTACTGAAAAGCGCATCCAGCATTAAAAATGACACGAAAGTAATTGGCAAAGTTTCCACGCTTCACCGAATGTGGGCCACCCGAGCGATGTACGGCTCGGTTCATACTAGGCACACCTACATTCGAGTATGCTTAGCGGAGACGCTTTATCTAGGCCTCCACAAGAACTGGTTATCCGTGATGATAAGATTGGATGAGGCGGGCCAAGTAAGGGCCCTTGCGCTGGCCTTGCGACGCCGTTCATCATGGACCTAGACAAAGACGACAAAGATTTGTCCAAGATTGATGTGGAAGTACAGAGCTTTCACGATAATGCCAAGCACCAGAATTGGTACCATCCACGTTCCTGGCTCCGCTCGTCCCTTTTTGAATGGTCCAGTATAGAACCTATTCCTCCTGAGAAGCAGAATCATGCTCACTGGTGGACAGTGCCTCTGTTGTGGATCGGGGCAAATATGAATGTGCTTACATTTTCTACCGGCATGCTCGCCAAGGACTTTGATATCACGATCAAGGACAGCATGTATACAATTGTGGCGTTCTCACTTGTAACGGCACTTGTACCGGCTTACTTTACCACCTTTGGGATGAATCTAGGGTTGCGTCAGATTGTGCACTCACGCTATTCGTTTGGCTACTTTGGAGCATGTCTGCCTGGTCTCCTTGTTGCTGCGACACAGGTCATGTACAATATTGAGAACGTCATTTTAGGCGGGCAGACGCTCAAGGCTGTCTCGACGCCTGATTCCATGTCCTCAATTGTTGGTATTGTAATTCTTTCTATCATTGCGTTTGTCGTGTGCTTTTTTGGTGGCCGCGTCATGCACTACTTCGAGTCCATCTTCTGGCTGCCTGCACTAATCTGCTTCATCCTGCTTGCTGCCTTTGCTGGAGCGGGTGAAAAGGGACTGCACCAGCCAGCAGGAGCTCCTGAGACGACTGCGCGCGGCGTACTCGGTCTAGGATGTGTTGTGGCAGGCTATTTCTTGTCATGGTCGACCATCGCCTCTGATGTGAGCCTATATGTGAAACGGAACAGTAGCACCACGCGAATGTTTCTCGCCGTGTATATGGCATTCGTGCTGTCGGTCGCACCGCCATTCATGTTTGGTGCTGCTTTTGCCATTTCAGCACCTGATGTTCCTGCGTGGAAGGGAGCTAGTGAGGCAACATCACCAGGTCCTCTCTTTGATGTGATCCTGGCTGGACATGTGGGCCACTTTGGCAAGTTCCTGACCGTGATGCTCGCCCTTTCTGCTGTGGGCAATATTATTCCTGGCACCTACGCTTTTGGCATTGCTGTGCAAACATTCCTTCCTCCTCTACGTGTCCTTCCTCGATTTGTCATGACCAGCATTTGTGTGGCTATATTTCTCCCACTGGGCATTGCGGGCCGTAACCAGTTCTATGATACGCTCTCCAACTTTGTCAGTATTCTTGCCTACTGGTGCAGTCTTTTCGCCGGAGTCGTCCTGGCTGATCACTTCGTTCTCCGCCGAAGGAACTTTTCTTCCTACGATCTGATGATCTGGGACGACTGGCGGCGCCTTCCGCCGGGGATCGCCGCTCTCGTCAGTGCCCTACTGCCCGTTGCACTTATTGGCCCCACAATGGATCAGGTCTGGTACACTGGTCCTATAGCACAGCACTCTGGAGACCTAGGGTTCGAAGTGGGATTCGCCCTGAGCTTTCTACTGTACCTAGTGCTTCGACCAATAGAACAGCGCCTTTGGCGGTGATTGATAAGGAGGTCTTAGCGCCAAGTGGAGGGGTACTACGTAGCTATCATGTGGATTGCCAACGCTAAGCTCCGAGGACAGGAAGGGACTTGGGATATCTATATTGAAGAGGGACTCTTCAAAGAAATCAAGCCAAGTGCGAGAGACCGCGTAGGTGACTATGATGCGTGTGGTCGACTGCTCTGCTCGCCTTTCGTGGAGGGGCATATTCATCTGGACTATGCTCATACGGCGCGTAAGCCGCGTCCAAATGTCTCCGGCACCCTGTTCGAGGCCATTGAAATCTGGGCAGAAAGGAAGCATGCAGGTTTGAACCACCCTGATGAGATCCGTCGTAATGCGCTGGGCGCGATTCGCGCAGCTATCTCGCATGGTGTGGGCTTTATTCGCTCACATGTCGACGTCACGGATCCGGAACTCGTGGCGCTCAAAACGATGCTGCGCGTGAGGGAGGAGGTCAAGCCGTGGTGTACCTTACAGCTGGTAGCATTCCCTCAAAATGGAATCGAGGCCTTCCCGCGTGGTCGGGAATTGATGGATGAGGCGATGCGGCTCGGTGCTGACGTCGTTGGCGGTATACCGCACCTCGAGCATACGCGCGAAGACGGCGTAGCATCTGTTCGCTACGTGTTCGACCTAGCCGAAAAGTACAGCGCGCTCATTGATATCCATTGCGACGAGATCGACGACGACCAGTCGCGCTACCTCGAGGTCATGGCCGCTGAAACGCTCCGGCGCCGCATGCAGGGCCGTGTCACAGTGAGTCATGCAGTGGCTATGGCCTATTACCAGCCGGGATACATGGCCAAGCTCCTTCCAAAGCTGCGCGCGGCTGGCCTAGGCTTTGTCATTAACCCGAATGAGAATCTCCAGCTACAGGGTCGCGGACTCAATGCGCCTCAGCCACGCGGCGTCGCTCCGGTGCGGACATTGGCCGAGTGCGGCCTCCCTGTCGGATTTGGCCAGGACTCGATCGAGGATCCCTGGTACCCACTCGGTGACGGCAACCCCATCCGCAATCTAGACACAGGCTTACATGTTGCTCAAATGCTCACGGAAGAGTACCTGAACCGGTGCCTCGACTTCGTCACGATCGAGCCTGCTCGCAATCTCGGCCTGGCGGAGAAGTACGGGGTCCAGGTTGGAAGGCCAGCACATTGCATTGTGCTGGATGCTACGAGCGATCGCGAAGTTGTACAGCGGCATCCCCCCGTACTTCTTAGCCTTCATGGCGGCAAAAAGATCTTCGAGAGGCAACCGGCCGTCACGAGCTGGGCCATTGACGTAGAGGGCCGTCTGCCGGGTCTGTAGCGCATGTGCCTTGTGGGCCTACGTAAGCGCACGCTTTTGTGCCCTCCTTGAGTACCACTGTGAGCACTGCTAGCAGAGTCAGCGCCCCAACGACTCTCATGGTCGGTACAAGAATGTGCGTGAATATACCATTAGCCTCCCGCTCGAAGGTCTCCCAGGGTGACTTGAGTGCTCCAATCTGCGGTGTACGCAGGAGTGGACGCACCGGCCGCTCGTAGGGCTGGATCGCGACCTTGTCCAAAGGATTGAGTGCCATGACAGACATGAGCTCGTATAAGAGCTCTGCGGCTGCTAGTGATGTCACTTCGCCTGCATGTTAGTGACACAGCGCACCTTGTGAATCGTAGGGTGGGCTTACTTCCACAACCTCACATCCGACCACGCGGAGGCCTTCCAGCTGTCGAACAATCGAGCGGAGCTCGCACGATGTACTACGTCAGTCATGGATACACAGTCCTCCACTAACAGGCGTGCCTGTTCCTGAAGCAATGGCAGGATCGAGGACGTCACTGCATTAGCGTCTCTTACGCACATATTAATGCTGATATACACAGGTGTGTCTTTCACACGTTCCCGAATGGCGGCGACTGTGCCATCGATACTAAGGCGGTCGACTTCCCATGTCTCCAAACGCCTTTAACTTTTGCACGACAGCGTTGCTGGTTAAAGTTGCATCTAAGATGTGCCACCTGTCCAGGCGAATATAGTACGCGCCAATCGTTTTGATTGGATTATGTCATTCTGATGTATCCATAATGGGAGCATGACAAATTGACTGAAGCTGATTGGTGTCGTCACTCCATCTCGTTAAATGTTATAGGCCCGTGCGTGGGCTGATGGGGTTTTCCCATGCAGGACCCTATGATTGGTGCAATTTCATCCGCGGATTGTGATTAACACGCGTCGACGTACCCAACACGGAACCGTTTCCGGCACGCGATAAAAGAGAGCCAGTAAAGATTCTCTTTCCCTCCATCATGAGGCTCCTTACCGCGCTGCTGAGTGTTGTGGCGCTTGCCACTTACACGCAGGCTACTGCGGGCGTCAACGTTACGTACGGAAATGGCGCTGAGACGCATCAGCTTGGAGGCTCGGGCAATTTGACGACGGACCAGGGCGTGCCGATCGCGGATGACGAAAACAGTCTGAGGAGTGGCTCGCGTGGCCCGTCGCTGCTGGAAGACTTTATTCTTCGTGAAAAGATCTTCCACTTTGACCACGAGAGGATTCCCGAGCGCATTGTACACGCCCGTGGCTCTGCGGCGCACGGCTACTTTGAGGCCACGGAAGATATTTCATACCTTACGAATGCCAGCGTCCTCAGGAAGGGCACCAAGACACCTGCCTTTGCTCGTCTCTCGACGGTTGTCGGTGGCGCGAGCTCTGTAGACACGCCTCGTGACGTTCGTGGCTTTGCCGTCAAGTTCTACACACAAGAAGGCAATTGGGACCTGGTTGGTATTAACTTCCCAGTCTTCTTCATCCAGGATGCAATTAAGTTCCCTGACCTCATTCATTCGGTGAAGATGGAGGCGGATCGCGGCTACCCTGGTGCGGCTTCTGCTCACGACACCTTCTATGACTTTGCCTCACTTATGCCAGAAAGCACGCATATGCTTATGTGGTTGCTGTCTGATCGCGCTATTCCGCGCTCGCTGCGCACAATGGACGGCTTTGGTGTGCACACTTTCCAGTTTGTCAATGCCACAGGCCATGCACACTTTGTCCGCTTCCACTGGCGTGCGAAATTGGGCGTTCAGTCCAACGTCTGGGACGAAGCCTCAAAGCTGCAGGGCGCAGACAATGACTATCACCGTCGCGATCTCTATGAATCAATTGAAAACGGCATGTTCCCCGAATGGGAACTGGGTGTGCAGGTGTTTGACCGCGAGTTTGCCGACAAGCAGTTCTATGATGTACTCGACCCTACCAAGCTCATTCCTGAGGAGGATGTGCCGCTGAAAATCATTGGTCGCCTTGTCCTGAACCGTAACCCCGACAACTTCTTTGCAGAGAATGAGCAGTCGGCGTTTTGCCCATCGCATGTCGTGCCGGGTATCGACTTTTCGGATGACCCTTTGCTGCAAGGCCGTTTGTTCTCGTACCTGGACACGCAAAGGTCACGTTTCGGCTCCCCCAACTTCCATCAACTGCCGATCAATGCTCCGAAGGTGCCTGTCAATAACTTCCAGCGTGACGGTATGATGCAAAGTGTGGTGAACAAGGGCCGCGCCAGCTACCAGCCAAACAGCCTGAACCAGGCCAAGGAGCCCACCGGACCCCGTGCCTGTCCATTTGGCTTTGGCTCGTCAAAGGCAGTTACTGGTCCTCGCGAGATTGGCCCCAAGATGCGCATCCGCGACGAACGCTTCAAGGACCACTACAGCCAGGCCCGTCTCTTCTGGAAGTCACAGACATCGAACGAACAGCAACACATTGTCGAGGCCTTTACCTTTGAACTGAGCAAGGTGACCTTACCGTTTGTTCGTGAGCGTATGGTAAGCAACCTGCGCAACGTGGACGAGGGACTCGCTCAGGGCGTGGCGCTGGGTCTTGGCATGAAGTTGCCGCCCAAGTCGGACGCCATGGCACCTATTCATGACATGAAGCCTAGCAAGCAACTGTCGATCCAGAAGAACTGGAAGAACACGCTGATGGGTCGCAATGTGGGTATCCTAATTACAAACGGCACTGATGGCTCGGTGCTGGACAAACTGGTGTCAGAGATTAAGAAGAACAATGCCAGAGCTACGCTGATTGCTCCTACAGTGGGTGGCATCAGGTTGAAGGATGGCTCGATGCGCAACGCGGATGTGCAGCTTGCTGGCTCGCCATCGGTTCTTTATGATGCAGTGGCGCTTGTTCTTTCCTCGGAGGGTACCAAGTCCCTTATGAAGCAGAGTGCTGCTGTGCAGTTTGTGATGGATGCTTTCAGCCACCTGAAGGCCATTGGTGCATCGAGCGCCGCTAAGCCGCTGCTGAACAAGGCTGGTGTGCAGCAGGATGCTGGTGTCACAGACTTGAGCGACTCGTTCATCCAAGCTGCGAAGAAGCGTTTCTGGGACCGTGAGATGAAGGTCCGTCCCTCACCCTAGTTCCTTTGTCTTTTATAATGTTGAATTAGATCTTATCGATTTACTGATAGTTAGATTCATTGTAAGTGGGGGGCATTACAAAATAGGATAGCCACTGATGAGGTCGGTCAATCAGAGGCTATGTCACTGTATGTCAAACCATATCATGCGCGCAAGCTTTCAGGCAGAAGGGTCGGATTCTTTGGCTATGAAATCGGGGGGGGGGGGTCCGATTCCTTGGCTACGAGACGATATAGCACCTGTAAATTAAGTGCTGGATGTGGGGCTGTTCAAGCCACCGAGGGAATGCTAGAAATACATGTACAAGAGGCTGGTATATCATCGCCTGCTGCATGAGCCGGATGGTTTGGGCGGGATCTGCCGGAGCAGAGTGTACCTTTGGTTCGTCCGTGGCTGCAGGTGCTGCCTCGATTCAGGGCACTGTCCCTTCAGGACTACAGCATGAGCGTGGGACTCCAGGTACGGACCATGTGTCCGGCCCATGCGGCAGGATGCTAGGCATGCGCGGTGTTCGGAGCACGGCTCAGTCATAGCGAGCACTGCGAAGACTGATGTATCCGCGGACAGACATTGCGTCACGACAGAGTGCGTGACGTGCAGTACAAGCATGTCCAGCGGTCGAGGTGGAGCGCGAGGCACCCATTGTACCTGGTCGGCAAGAACGGAGTGACTTGCTGGTGCGGCGTCTGCACGCGGGCCCTGGGCCGGAATCGCACTACGACCTGTTCATTCGAGAAGTGACAGGGTCGAGAATGGAGCGGATCGGCCCGCCACAAAGTGACGCTGAAGCCGACAGGCCGATCACACGAAGCGCGCACAGTGGGATCAGCAAGTGCAAGTGGTGATCTCGACCACGGGCATGAGCAGCGCGGCAGACGCGCGCAGGGCGGTGCTATGGTGGCGGATAACGCAGACGCTGGGAGAAAAGTGGCGCAGGAAGGAGCGCAAATATAGCCTCTGCAACCATGTGCGTGCCATTGGACTGTGACCATAATAGGCCAGTTAAAAGGGTTCCGAGACGCACTGCATGTGTTTGGCCGGGGTTTGAAAGAGAGGGACCGAGCCCAGTTGCGGCAACAGTTGTCTGTAGATCTGCTGCACTGGCGACCTAGGTTGTGCGGGCACGATAAACAAAGGCAGGTGACCTCGCCTGCTAGACGGCAGCACATCAATGGATTAAGCTTGGAATGTCTTGACTTGATCCATTGTCTATATACAATTCTGCATTATGCATGCCGCTGACTTGCTCCTGACTCATCCCCATTGAATCCATCTAGAATCTATAAATACACGCCCTCCTCCCTCTACCTTACGCTCTTCCATCCCTTACCTCCGAGGCCACATCGGATCATTCTGAAAATGGGGGATTACACGCGTTATTTCATCAAGGATGTCAACGGATACCGTCTCTATCAGCTACCTCAAACCGAAATAGACTGGTATACCTGGGAGTGTGATATGTGTGACCGCGATTCGGAACATGACTTGATCCTGTTTAAAGATGGTGATGCCTACTGGTCACTCGATTGGTTTAGTTTCCCTCTCATCATTGGCAACCTCGTGGACTTTTTCGTTAACAAAACCATTGACGAAATCGAACTATTTGACAAACACAAAATTCTAGTTAAAAGGTCTGATGGTCCAGAGCCAGATAAGGGGCCATGGTACTTCTCCAGACCCAACGCTGCGAAGCTTTAAAGCCATCGATCATATGGGTCCGACCATGGCTGGTCAGCAGGTAGAACTGGGCCCATGCCTTTTGGTGGCGCAGTATGACCAGGTCTAAGCCTGTCTGGATTTGCCACACAGACAGATTTAATGACAGTTTTGCCTCAGTTTTGTCCAAAGGTTGCAACATCGTGGCAGCTATTGTCACCAGCTGCTACGATCAGTACTGCTGCCTTCTGGAGCTGCTTCTTTGCAGGGATTTTTTTACCGCCATAAAATGAGCAGTAGTGATGCTTCGTCGCATACACATGAGTTTCTCGGTATGGATTTTCAACTTTCAAAGACCAATAACCTTCTTTTGGTGCGCCCTCAGGCATATAGTTCGTTTCATTAAGAGCCGCAGTGATACACCCCCTTGTGCAAGAATGATCTTTGCACAACGTTACGAGGCCAGGAGGAGGCTCCACCCTGAAGATGATTCTAATACAGATCTGTTGGATTGCGCTGTCGATCACCCATTTCATAGGGAAGGCAGGCCACGTCAGCTTGTTACACTTTGCCACCAGCGGATGTACCATTATGCCGGAACGTATCCGTTGCGATACTTGCAGCTAATCGCGACTGATACTGTCATAGCTGCCATGCAAATCGCCTCCCTTAGAATTTAGTTTGCACAGTCGAAGAATCATTGGGCAACTGAGCCAGGTGAAAATGGCAAAGGACACGATGCTACGCCATAGAGCGCGCCACCCCATAGAAGAGGGCCTCTTTCATAGGGCAGAATGGTCACGAGTGTGACGTAAGAGTGAGGGCCTGAGCGTTGTTTGGCATTTATATGCGTATAAAGCGCGCATAGACACACCCCCACTTTCCTTCGTCTTTCCTAATAAGTCGATTGCTATTCTTACTACTCTCGCTGCACTTGCCATGGCCGGTACGCAGGCCGTCGCTTCCCCTATGCAAGCGTCTGACATGCACTGCCACCGCGTCCAGGGACCGAAGAAGCTCAGCGTCCTCACAACAGGTCTGAGGCACTATGAGTTTCGGCCCGGCACGGCTATCCATAAAAGCTCCGATGGCCGCTATCTGCTACATGATGGTGAAAATTCAGACGACCGGTTCGAGTTTTTCTAGTGTGAATCGCCACCAAAGGGCTTCAAGGCGTCGTCGAAGAACGTGTCGCGCGGTCAGGTGAGGAGTGAGAAGCACCCGGACAAGTGTTTGACCGTGGGTGGCGTGGACAATCGCCCTCGCTACATCTATGGTCCAGAGTTCCCGGACCATCAGAAGCTGGGCGACTTTGACACAAAGAACGGCGTCCTCTCGCTGCAGCCGTGTTCGGAGGACCCTCGGCTGCAGTGGTGGGAACTCATTCCTGACTCGAACAACATTTTCTACATCGGATCCGGGGGGGATATGCGGCGCGGTAAAGTGACCGGCACCTACCATCACCATGTGCTGTACAACTTCCCCGTCAAAAACCCGGAAAAGGCGCCCTGGGGCACCGGCTATGGTCCCTATTTGCAGCTCTTTGAATAATTAAGGAGTTGGTCATTGATTCATAGAGATTGCATTGTTGTTTGGCTAGGTGTGGGTTCCGAACTGTGGTGGTGCGGATCCAATTCCTTGGTGACGAGACGGTATAGCAGATATAGTACGAGTGATGAATGTATTTGGAAGAACTCCGCGCTTGGGCCACTCACTGAGAGAGGCCTCGAACAAATCCCTCAGGCGATAGTTGACCCCCTCTTCGGCCGAGTCAGAGGGGAACTTTGCCCCCCATCGCATCCCCTCCACCGACAGCTGCTCCCTCACAAGCAACTGGACCATTGGGCCCTAGTTGGACGAATGCAGTGAGAATCAGAAGCTCTTCTTCTGGGATCATGAATCCAACAGACAAATTTCTCATATGACGACCCGCTACTCGGTCACAGTGTGCCACTTATACTCCCTTCAATGAGGTCTTGGATGCGCCTCAAGACTCGCAGGCTTGGCATTTCCATCCCAGATCGATAGCCGACCGAATTTGGGCGGCCCCTGTATCATCATCTCACTAATCAGAAAGTCATGTTGCCCCTATTTTATATTCAATGGCCTCAGACATGGCCTCGGCGATGCCACTGGCCGCGTCAGAAATAACACTCGTATCATAGCTGCCATCCAATAGGCAACATCCATAGCTCCCTATCCTGTCCTAGCGTCCTGTCCTAGCCGTCCAGGCTTTGGGCCTGTATCCGCCGTGATTACCTGGCCGTTGTTGTGCACTGGCGAGGGCCGTGTCAGTGCCGGACAATAGACTGATGCTACTTGGCCGCCGTGATGACAAGATCACCACACGCACAGTAAAGAAAGCCATGCTCCGTGGCCCAACCTTGAGGCAGGCGCTGCCTGATGCAGCCACTCCGCTGGCCATGGCGGCGATTGTAGTGCTGGGCATAGTTAGAAGAGTGTATGCCACATATAGGACACTCGATAGCAGGCTGACATTGGGGGGGACATTCCCCAGGAAGGAGTCCCCACGTCATGCCTAGGATGCCAGAGAACGAGCTTGATCGAGGACTGGGACAGTCATGGCTGCCCTGTCTTGCCCAGGCTGCCCTAATTACCCTGCATGCCTTGGCCAAATTTCATTTTTCCAGAGTGGCCCAAGCGTGCCCAAGTGACCCGGTCTGGAGGGGACCTAATTGGAATTTTTTTCCAGGTAAGCCTGACTGAGAATGAGGTTGGCCAAAGGAGGACGTTCTATGGCAAAGAGAGGGCAGAAAGAGAGTAAGAGGGCAGATATTATGAAGCTTTTGATGATATACGAGATCAAAAGCCAAAAAAGAGCGCGGAATGAGCCACAACAAGGCCCAAATGTGCCCCCCTATGAGGCCCCACCGAGGGAATTGAATGCGGGGTAAACGAACGAAAGTGGAGGAATTAACTTGCTACGAAACGGACCTGGCTTCAGGAGGAGGCCGACCGCTACCACGAAAAATGAGCGAATCGAGCGGAGAGACTCTGGCAGACCACAGTCAAAGCACCAAAACCAACGACACTAAAGAGAGCGAGCGGATACGATGTGCTCTTGTGCCGATTTTCTCACCCCAACATGTGGACGACCTACTAGGACGCACCCGCTTAGTCATCGCGCCGTTAGCACGACTCTTGGGAGACATTTGCTTACCCCCTGAAAAACGATGAAGGAGAGGCCTCTGGAGACAGAGAAAAGGAGGGATTACCTTGGAATAGCATTCTGAACTACATGATGTCAGCAAAATAGGAGAAAAAGGAGGGTATGTAGGAAAATTATGGGTGTGCTGAGAGAAGAGGGGGGGGGGTGAGTGCTTACATAAGACGGGGTAAGACATTGTGGAGAGAGAAAGTGGAGGGAGGAGCGAACGGGGACAGCCAAGCCACAAACACGGAGAAGAGAGGAGGGATTACTGGAGAATGAGGGAGGACATGGAGCTGGAAACAGGACCAATGGAAGGAGAAAGAGGAGAAAGGAAGATACGATAGAAAGAGAGAAGGAAAAGGACTGAGAATGAGGGCATACTTGAAGGAGAAAGCTATGAAGGAGACTAAGTAAGGTTGGGAGAGAAAGAGGGTAATAGAGGGGACTGAGAGAGAGACTGGCCAAATGAAAAGAGAAATAGAGTCACTGAAAATAGATGGAGAGAAGATGGAAATGGGAAAGAAGCGGAATGGAGAGTATTACGTAGGAGAAGAAAATAAGAAGGGGCGAGAAATAAGAGGGAAAGAAGGGAATTGTGAGGAAGGGAAGGGAGATAGAAGAGGAAGATGATGATGGGGATAAGGTAGGAGACATTGAAGGAGGGAGAGAAGGAAGGATGGGAGAGGGAGGATGAGTAGAAAGGGGAAGGAAGAAAGGGAGAATCAGGGCGATAAAAGAGGAGGATAAATGGCATATTAGGAGGAGAGAACTGACATGAGATTGTTTTCAACCTAGGAGACTGACATAGAGGAAAAAGAGAGATGAAAAGGGAATGAAATGGGGGAGAAATGGAGGGCAGTTTAAGGGGCAGACTGAGGGAAGGAAAGAAGAGGAAAAGACCGTTCCGAGCGGGTTCCGAATTAACCTCCACTTTCCTCCACCCAGCAATACCTCCGACACACCTCCATTGCACAACCAAAATTTGTCAAGAACGACATGACGATTCCTCCACATCGGCACCACATCGACTCCCCAGCCTGATTTACCTCCACTCACCCTATCTTCCTGACCCCACCTCCACATATCTCATTATTTTGAAGATCCTGCAAGATTGACGCAGACGCACATGAGGTGCATGACAGCGCAGGTAAACAAGGGGTCACATGAGCCATTTGTGTAAGCACATGAGAAACCAAAAAAAAGAGGAAATAAGAAAGTAAGACACAGGAGACTTGAAGAGCATCAAATCCTCTAGAGTAAGTGCCTCCACATGGTGAACACAAATTCCAAGAAACAAACAAAAACATCAAACACCAACGAAACACACGCAAACTAACAGAAATACCACAAGTTAACACTTAACATACGCAAACCAACAAATCCAACTTAACTCAAGAGACTCATTTAACTCCCGGCGATTCATTTAAGTC
>NW_017387813.1:144483-148554 GCF_000349305.1 Malassezia sympodialis ATCC 42132 | reverse complement strand
TGAAATGAACCGCCGGGAGTTAAATGAAACTCTTGGGTTGATTTGGATTTGTTGAGTTGTGTATGTCTTTGTCAAGTTGTGTTAGTTTTGTTAGTTTGTGTGTGTTTCGTTGGTGTTGGATGGTTTTCGTCGTTTCGTGGAATTTGTGTTCACCATGTGGAGGGCTCTTACTCTAAAGGATTTGATGCTCAAGTCTCCTGTGTCTTACTTTCTTATTTCCACTTTTTTTTGGTTTGTCATGTGCTTACACGAATGACTCATGTGACCCATTGTTTATCTGTGCCTTCATGCACCCCATGTGCGTCTGCGTCAATCTTGCAGAATCTTCAAATGAATGAGTTGGGTGGAGGTGGGTCAGGAAGATAGGGTGAGTGGAGGTAAATCAAGCAAAGGAGTCGATGTGGAGCCGATGTGGAGAATTTGTCATGTTCTTGACAAATTTTGGATGTGGAATGGAGGTGTGCTCGAGGTGTTGCTGAGTGGAGGAAAGTGGAGGTTAATTCGGGCCCCGTTCGGAACTGTCTTTTCCCCTTCTTTCCTTCCCTCAGTCTGCCCTTTAAACTGCCCTCCATTTGTCCCCCCTTTCATTCCCTTTTCATCTTTCTTTTTCCTCCATGTCAGTCTCCTAGGTTGAAAACACTCTCATGTCAGTTCTCTCCTCCTAATATGCCATTTATCCTCCTCTTTTTCGCCCTGATTCTCCCTCTCTTCTTTCCCCTTTCTACTCATCTTCTCTAACCCAGCCCTCCTTCTTTCTCTCCTAAAATGTCTCCTACCTTATCCTCATCATCATCTTCCTCTTCTAACTTTCTTCTCTCCCTCTTGCTTCTCTTCTTTACCTCTCATTTCTCCCCCCTTCTTATTTTCTTCTCCTGCGTAATACTCTTCATTCACCTTCCTCCCCATTCCCATCTTCTCACAGTCTCTTTTCCCCTGCTTCATTTCTCTATTCCTTTCGTCACCCTCTCTTATACTTCCTTCTATTGTCCTCTTTCTCCTCCTACCTCCCTTAGTCTCCTTCTTAGCTTTCACTTTTCATTTTTCCCTTATCTGTCTTCCTTCTCCTTCCCTCTTTCTATCATATCTTACTTTCTCCTGTTTCTCCTTCTCCTGGTCCTGTTTTCACCTCTATATCCTCACCCACGCTCCAGTAATGCCTCCTCTCTTCTCCCTGTTTGTGGCTTGCCTGCCCTCGCTCGCTCCCCCCCTCCACATGGGGCAAACTCGCTGGTCACGTGAAATTCCGCTCAACGGATCAGCCCTCAGTGGGGGCCTATTTTCCCCCCATAGGTCCTCGTCTCAGACTAGTCTCTTCAGAAGCCGCTGTTTCGTGGGTCTCTCTTGTCATGTCCCGAAGATTGCTGCTCAGTTCGCTCATTTTTCCAGGTAGCGGTCAGCCTCCTCCTGATGCCAGCTTCGTTTTGCAAAGGGTTAATTCCTCCACTTTCGTTCGTTTACCCCGCATTCAGTCCCTTTGGCTGGGTCATATACGGGGCACATTTGGGCCTTGTTGTGGCTCATTCCGCGCTCTCTCTGGGAATCAGTGCTTCTGTATAACCTTCAGCTACCCAATGAACGCTCGATAACCCTCCTTTCTGCCCCCTCTTGCCTTCCATCGTCGTCCTTTCACCATTGTCATTCTCAGTCAAGCTTACCTGTAAAAAAATTCCAATTAGGCCCCATCCAGTGCGCGTCACTTGCGCACGCTTGGGCCACTCTGGAAAAAGGAAATTTGGGCAAGGCATGCAGGGTCATTAGGGCAGCCTGGGCAAGACAGGGCAGTCATGACTGTCCCANGTCCTCGATCAAGCTCGTTCTCTGGCATCCTAGTCATGACGTGGGCGCTCCTTCCTAGGGAATGTCCCCGCCAATGTCACACTGCTATCGAGTGCCCTATATGTGGCATACACTCTTCTAACTATGCTCAGCACTACAATCGTCGCCATGGCCAGCGGAGTGGGGGCATCAGGCAGCGCTTGCCTCCAGGGTGGGCCACAGAGCATGGCTTTCTGTACTGTGCGTGTGGTGATCTTGTCAGGAGGGGGCAAGCAACGAATGTCCTTTGTCCGGCACAGGTATGGCCCACTGCAGGTGCTCTACAATGGCCAAGTCACGACGGGGGATGCTTGCCAAGATTAATGACTGGGTGGACAAGACAGGGAGCCGTGTATACTGCCCAAAGGGAGGTGCCTAAGCAAGGAGGCGAGTGGGAGGGTCCGATTCCTTGGACTGGATTCGCATGCGGAAGCAAGTTCAACGGTGCCGCTACGCTTCGAGAGTATGCGATATGGGGAGGGAGTGCTCAAGGGCCCGGCCCAATGGCGAGGTTGCCATGGAAACTCTCCCGAGTGGGGGCTAGGCAAATACGCTTTGCTCTGAAGTTCTTAAAAAGGGGGGGGGGGGGCGGCGGACCAATGCAGAGTGGCTGACTCAGCTGTGTGGATATGACGGCACATTCCACGCCAAATAAAACAAGAGAAAGCGGCCCTTGCGCTCATTGGAATGTCATTTGGATGCCCCATTTTTTCTATGCCATTCTATGTCAAAACCCCATTAAATAACACAGCCACGTCGGGATGACTCGGGTATGAAACATTCATTTGCGACACCCAACATGTCAGCTATGCCCTCCTATTCAGCTTCCAAGAGTCGGTTGCATTCCAGGTTCCGCCTTTTTTATAAATCGCTAGGAGGTTGGATTTGGAATCATGGAAGGAATATTGAAGTAAGGGGGGCTAATGATTCACCAAGAAGAAAATAGACATCAAGGCATAACCACAGGCATGGCACGCAAGCTTGTCATACACAACCGCATAAGAGACAAGCTCGTACCAAGGCATCAGTCGGCATGACTTGAGCTCTGCTCAGCTGAGCATGTCATTGGGATGGAACTGGCTCCAAGTATTCCGATGCTTTGCTAAACTGTCCCTGTAGGAGGATATGAGGAGAGGATGATCTTGACGGCGGCTCATAGTGAACAAAAGAGTGGTTGCGTCTACACCACGATATAGATCCAGCTGACTCACATGTGTACTCAATGTAAGTGTACAAGGATTGCTTTCTACATCATACTATCTAGTCTAAATAAAGTGAACGGCATTGCTCATGGAAAGCTAGGGGCCTTATTCCATAAACTTAATGAGGGCTCGGTGACGAAGATGTACGGGAACCTGCTCATACCTCGAGTCTATTTATTGAAGAAGGGATTAAGCCGAATCTATGTATCTAGGCTATTCACACAGGACTAGCCACAAAACTGACTCGAGGCGAGGGTAGACAACTGTGCGTAGGAGGAATAAAATAGTTGTTTGTTTATTGGATCGACTATTGCGGGAATGGCGAGCGAGGTGCAAACCGTGTATTGGCGACAGTTTTACCGGAGTTCGGAGTGTGATGGTACAAGGTGGAAAGCGTTTGGCCGGGCAATTCCTAGGTTTCGGCATAGTGTCAAGATACACTCTACTTCATACATCAATCCATCTCTTCATTGTCATTCTACCGGCAAATATCCGAGATATGTACATCAACGCGACAGTATTCTGGTTTTTCTATTGGATACGACGATAAGAGGGCCAAAGCGGTATTCTGTAGGTGTCCTAGCGGCCTGGTAGAGGAGGAAAGTGACGTCATCGTATAGATAGTATAAAACGAACGAACAGCTTGAACGTACCAATAACCTACTATGTGTCTTCGAAAGCTATCTCTGGCTTTTGCATCGATTGGATTGAGCTGTATGACCGCAGATGGGGTCCTTGTGACATTGTGCAAAGATCATTTCTGTACCCAAGATTGTATTACCGCAGATCTCAATGAAAACAATTACATGCCAGAGGGTACACCCAGAGATGAATATAGATCATTGAGGGTTGAAAATCCAGAACAAGACACCAACGTCTTTGTATCAAAGCATCACTTTTGCTCCTACTATAGTGGAAGGAAAAAGAGATACCAGAAGCAGCCACAAGCGGCAGCACTACTGAGAGTCGCAGCTGGGGATAATAAATGTCATGATGTTGCGAATTTTGGTCAAAACCAAGGGACTACAGTCATTAAATCTGCTTGTATTGCAAG